>NW_015661870.1:142982-163731 GCF_001515625.1 Sinocyclocheilus rhinocerous | reverse complement strand
AATTCATCCACGGGCCGCATTTGGCCCGCGGGCCCCAGATAAAGATTGAAAGGAGTAAAGCCTGTGTTAATGCTATTGAGAAGGCTAATATGGCCAAAGAAGATATTTTGTTTTATAAATAAATGTTCATTTAAAAGCAACCCCCAATCAGCGTGTTATGTTACTGTTATACCTTACGGATCCGACGAGGTTTTGTTCCGTCCTCCACGCTGTGACAACTCACAAAAGACTATTTTTAGCCAAGCAGCGCAGAGAGCTGCTTCAGAAACGTGCCGCGGCTGGCTGGTATAAACACAAGCATTAGCCGTAACGCACCACAGACGTAAGTGTAGTGAGTACCGATCGAGTCATAAAATGTGATTATCGGCCAAATCCCGATCTCCGGTCGATCGATCGGAGCATCCCTAGCAATAATACTTCATATTATGACAATTTTGTAATTTTGATCAAATAAATGCAGCATTGGTGAGCATGAGAGATTTCTTATAAAAACACACAGACCACAAACCTTTGAACAGTAGTGTAACTAGAGGACACAGCCACACAGAGAAATCATATCCACAATGCAATGTGGGATAGTGCCTTCCATTTACAAACACATGAACCAAACACAAAGAATGTGTGTACATGCACAATAAATGATAACTATTAAAAAAAATGATAACTATTAAAGAACAACTTAATCTAATAAAGCAAACAACACTAGCGTGTTGACAACGAGTCCGGTTCACACATGAGACCTCAGAAAAATGCTACATTTACAGCAAATCTGTATTCTTATTCTACTGTAGAGCTTTATAGACCACTGAAGCAGTCTGAATCAGAATTACATTCTACTCTGAATCAGGGACTTTCAGAGCTCAAGTGATTTCAGAGCAGAAGTGGTTATGAGAGCATTTAGTAATCGTGAGTGAGTCACCTTTGAGCAGGGGAAGAGGTGTGAGTTCGATTGGTTTGCCCTGAGAGCGGAACTGTGAGGAACTCTGAGAACGTTTCTGCTTGGCTTTCCGGACAGACTTCCGGGAAAATCCGTCTACTTTATCCACTGATGGAGGCGTGGTGGCTGCGGAGGACATAGCCCTGGAAAAAGAGAGCAAGGTGTGTAAGACAACACATCAACACTGCAACAAATGCATCAGCATGTGCATTTTGCAAATATTTGGGGGGGATCTAATATTGCACCAAAATTACATGTGCATCTCTGTGGTATGTGTAAAAATATATCCCATCAATAGTCCTTGGGCAAATGAGAACAACTGAGGGTTATAATGTCCAACATAAGATCTTAACCTCAGCTTTCAAAATAAATCCCCTCCCACGATCATATGATCACAAACATTTAAAAATACTTCCTTGAAGTGACCATTGCCACCAGGCTCACTTTGCTAACAATGCTAAGGAACGGCCCATTTTTAATGGATTCATTTGCTCTGTTTTGTTTGGAAACAACCCTACATGAAGTGTCTCCAAGTTTTGACTTTGCTTTTGATCTTCATTTAAAATTACACAGAAATGCTGGGACAATACTTACCAGTCATAAACGCTACAGATTTAGTTAGTGGGTTGTGCATGTATAAGAGCCCAGATTTTGAGTAATGAATGAAAGTATATAACAGTCAAAGAAACACTACCAAATGTTTGTATAATGACCATAATCGTCTTCATTTAATTTGCTATGGCTATAAACAACTGCTTGTTAGTCATTAACATGATCACTCTGTAAAGTTTTTAGATGAATACAATTAGAGAACACAAACATATTTTGCATCATCTCGAGTCTAATATTTGCAAGGCACTCAGTAATTAATTATGAACCAAAATATTTACAGGTAAACACACTCCTAATGTCACTGACAGTAATCAGGCTACATAATTACATAATGATTAATAGCGAGTTATTCCTGCAAAACAACACATACACAAAAGAAAACAATATCTGTGAACTCAGATTCTGTAGGAACCTGGCAGGAGTGTTCTATGATGGATTAAATAATTCCAGATATTTAAGTGTGTAGTGGAAAAACAAGATAAAAGAGTATGTCAAGTTGCTCTCCAGCAGCACCGTAAACAGCCATTAGTTGTACTGAGGTCTTCAGATCAGTGATGTGTGTGTGTATTTTCATTATGTCTGTGTTTTGCAGGTCCAGTGTAAGCAGCACTAAATCCAGACCTGTTTTAATGCCTTCGGACAAAGAAGTTTGCAATTCAAAAGCAACTGTAATTATAAAACAAACCACAAATGGCTATAGGAAGGAAATGTGGTGGTAAAATGAAAATCTAGGCAGGAGATGTAAATAAAGGCAGGAATGCACACTGCGATGAAAGATAAAACAGAATGAAAACAAATTCATAAGCAAAAAAAAAAAAAACTATTTTGATGAAAGGAGGTGTGTAGAACACAGCAGGATTCTGTTGACCAAAAAAGTCTGGATCAGGTTTTTTCACAGGTCTATTGGTGTCAGCTTAAATTACATGCATGATATTAAAGCAGATAAACACACAGAATTAACAGGTAGAATGAGAAAGAAAAAATAAAAACAACAGGCCAGGGAAGCAGAGAAGGAGAGAAAGACCACCTAAAATTTCCTTTGATCATGCTAGTGGAACTCAAGAAGCTTAAGTCATAGATGTAGAACTGAACTCAGTTATTTTGTGTCTCTTGAAAGCAAAATCTCTGAGCTGACACAAATGAATTTGCACAGAAAAGTAAATTTCAACTGATTATCTGAACTGGACAGTCCAAAACCAGTGTGGTCTTTAATCCGACTATTCAGAGCACTTTGATATTGCAGTCTGAGAGGTTTAAATTAGCAGCCATCAAACGAGTGAGATGCTGCCAACGTCTATTGATGACATCCCATAATGCTGCACTGTGCAGCCCACCACAAACAATGTCATCCCTTTTCTGAGCCACTTCTCCTGTTCTCAGAAACAACAGGCCTGGCAGTATCACTACCTGTAAAAGGAATAAACCTTCTCGCTCATGTACAAGAACAATGAATGCAAGCAACAATCGCACAAGAGAACATTGACGAAAACACATAAGGTCAGCAGAAATCAATTAACACAAGCAGTCATTGTGGTTAAGACTCTGAGAATGTCCCAAAGCTGAGATAAGTCACATTTTACCCCAAAATCAACAGAAAGAAAAACAAAACAATTTGATTAAAAAAAAAAAACACCCACGATTTTTGTGCGATTATTTAAAAAAAAAAAGAAAAAAAAAAAAGCGTAAAGCACATTTACACCATAAATCTCATTATCACAATGCAAAAACTGATATAAATTATTTTAAAAACATATATAAAACATAAATAAAAAATACGTGTTGGTAGTATTTGCTGCATTTAAATGAATCAGTGACTTAAATCAACCTTGAAATCAACATAAATGCACCAAATACTACCAACATATGTAAGATTTATATTACAACGTTTTTACTGTAATAGCAAAAATTATATTATGAGAAACTAAAGGAAAAAAGTACTTAATTGACATGAAAATAATGCATACATATTTTAATTACTGTAAAAAAAAAAAAAAAGTTGTAATTATGCAAAGAAATATAATGTGGAGTGAAATAGGACCAGGACATAAAAATTTGTAAGAATGATAAGGTGAGAGCAGGAAAAATATCCATGTTCCTTCCTCTCCTGTTATAAAGTTCACCCTGGTTTGACATTCACATTGAGATTTCTGTATGAGACCAAGACACCGACAACAAACTTCTGCAAAAAAAGAAAAAAAACTAAAACCCTTACTCAGCCCATTTTAACCTTAGCACAAAATGCATCTTTGTCTACACAGATAGATAGATAGATAGATAGATAGAATCAAGCAATCTCTATTGCAGTGCAACTGGGCTAGTTTATGATATAGTGAGAGATAATCCCAAATGTCCATGCTGTTCAGCGATCCAGCCCTGTATAAAGATCTGCAGGTATAAAAACATCCCAGGGCTTAACCACTGGATTGACTGACAAAGAAGTGAACCCAGCAACCACAATCTACGAAACACTCATGCCCCGCCATTAAGCTAAAACACACTGCCACTGATGCCCTGGCCCTAATCTCTATAACCAGGTATTTAGAGATAACCTTTCCCATTGGTTTTGACTGAAGGTCACCCAAAACAACCAGTCCTACTGTAAACCACTCGTGGGATGTATGTGTTGTTGTTGGTGATGAGATATTGCAACTGCCAAACTGCCAGGCAGCTGAAATGAACCAGACCATGGAAACAGGGCACAGAGGCACAGTGCCACTGAGCCAAAGCAAGAAGTTGGCAAAGAATAGAGGAGTAGTGATCAGAACAACTTGTATTTGGTGGGTTAGTCCGTAATGAATAGACACAAAGTTTGGAGATTCACAAGAGCAATTTGGCACTGTGGTTCCTTCAAAAAGGACAGAAAAAAAAGTGGAAACCTCTGAAATTCTACAGTCCATATGAGTGCAGATGATGCAGGTTCATGATCTCCTAATGATTTACACACACACACACACACACACACACACACACACAAGCAGCTGACAAAGACCTACTGCATTCCAGAACACCAATAAAACAAAAACAGATGAAGAACAAGCTTTCTTCAAGGATTTTCACTCATACACCCATTCAAATGTTGCTTTACAGTCAGACATGTGTGAGAAATATAAAAAGCATGATTACATTTTTTCCCCTTTAGGTACACAACCCCTAACAAACTCTGTATAAAAAGTATTCTTAGACCTTAACTTCATTTATTTGACATATTTACTTTGGTATATGAAACACCAAAACGTACCGGATCTAAACTTGAGCAGGATAGGCAAAAACCATTCAAATATTTTATTTACCTTGATGTTTTCGATGTGAGGAGCTGATTTGGGTGTTTTTAACCGTCTTTCCTCCTTCAAGGCCTCTTGAAGCAGCAGAAAAAGAAAAAGAAAGACACAAAATCGGTTTTTGGCCTTAAAAACTGCCAAACCCACAGCAATAATCCCATCAAACACTCAAATTTCCGACGATAGAAAAGGATCCAGCTGAAATACGAACATCCCCAGGTATCTCTTTATGTCCACACACCGCGTTAATATGTTATTTTAATCCAGAAAATATGTTTTATTAGGGAATATCGGTCCCTTTTTCGCCCTATCGTCAATATTACTGGGCTGAGTCCATGGCACACATAACACGGACGCGCTCTAGGCTGCTGGGCCGGGTTCGGGCCTACAGTGCCACGCCATTGGTCAGTTTGAAGATTCCTCGGAACATGATTGGACGATGTAGGTGTCAATCACCACGCATGGGAGGGAAAAACTCTAGGCTTCTCTAACGATGAATAGAGAAGTTGGGTTGAGGTGTGTGCGAGTAGGAAAGAGAGTCACCTTACTATTCTGTCTTATTGATCTACTATTTTAATTGTTATGTACTTTGTTACAATGTAGTAAAATAACTATATAATTAATATTAAAATCTGGAACACTTTGCCAATACTAAGTTTATTAAGAAACCAGTTTCTAAAGCTATATCTATCGTGAAAAGCACTAAACAAATAAAAATGAACTGAATAGAACAAAAATAATTCATAGCACTAATGCATCTTTATTCAGAATGGCGACAGTCTGGACAGGGAAAAAGAAAAGGAAATAATCAATCTCTTCAGGAATGAAGTTAAACCTGTATAAGAGCCCAGCCCATATGAGGAGCGTCTCATTCCAAAGAAGAGCACACCTGGCGTGAACTATCAGCACATCGCACGAGCATCAGGATCATATGGCATCTTTTACTCTCGGCTATGGTTTCATGTATGCTTCAGGAAATGAGTGACGAGAGCGCGCGCGTAGGCACCGACGTCATTGCGTACACAGGGAATGGCTGATTACGCAACAGAGACGCTCTGGGCTGTTTCATTGAAGTTCAAACAATAGTGTCATTGCTACGATTCAGTGCCTTCTGGGCTTTGAAAGGTTTGTAAAATGAAACCTATTTATGAAACCTACTTATGTTTCATCATAAACGGGGACATGTTAAAGTGAATAAATTACCTTAGTCCAGTGAATATATAGCCTAATGTTTTTTTTTTAATTTGTGAAATTTGAGGCTTAGACCTAAAGCAGCGAGTAATAAAATACATTTATTGTTTTTAACCAGCCCATTAGAAGCATACTACTTTTTTTATATATATAAATCTGCAATTCCATAACTTGTATTGGGGATTGAAAGGCACCAAACTGTAAAAATGATGTAACGTTAGTGGTATTAATGCGTTTTAGAAATTAAATAAATAAATGACAGTTGCTTGCTGGGGATTTTATGGTGGCTTCCAATTCAGATAAATGTATGCATTTGAAACCGTAATTCTTTACTGTATATTTAAGGGCATTTACAACACACATAGCATCCACAAACACCACGCAATTGACAGTTTCTCAGTTTGTCTCTCAGCAGTCATTTCTTGTGCTAGATGCCAAATTCCGAATTCACATCACTTTCTGCGACATTGTTGAATATTATTGATGGTGGGCAGTTTCCGATCGATGGAATACGAACAAATGAACAGGGCTGTCCTGTTGTGGCATGTCTTGAATTCAGCATAGTATACCTCACCAGGCTTACATTACATCAGAATTATTAGCTGGACTCTCATCCTCAGTGTTTACACTGAGAGAATCAAACACTGAAAACTAGAAGCTACCCTGAAAAGTGCGTGACACTGTGGAGCTCATAAATCTCAGAGACAAACGCGCCTGTTTAAAATTCACATTTGCATTTCAAAGCACACTCAGTAGTTATTCAAGATCACTAATGAGATTCAACAACAACAACAAAAAACTCAGGATAAAATGAGAGATTATGAAGTTGTAGAATTAATTCTGCAGCTCTTGAGATCAAAAACAATCAAAAACTATTTCTATTTACAATTTCAGAAGTTCTTATGGGTTAGTCCATGCTAAAAAGTAACAAAAAACACAAAACATACATTTCTTGACAGATGATTTTGTCAAATGCATTTGCTAAGAACATAACCACCATTTTTGTCCATGAATGTAAACCCTTTGCATAGAAAGAATGCAGACATGGTGTGATTATGGTTGCACTTTGCATAATTGATTAGAAAGTGATTCTGACATTGTATCTCAGTGGTGCTGATGCAGCCCTCCAAGGTACATATAAAAACATTTAAGACAAGATATTCCAGAAAATCCCCATGCATTAAAGGAATAGTTAAAAAATAAATAAATAAATAAGAATTGCTGATAATGTACTCACCCTCATGCCAGCATGTAGATGAGTTTATTTCTTAATCGAAACAGATTTGGAGAAATTTAGCATTGTATCACTTGCTTGGATCCTCTGCAGTGAATGGGTGCCGTCAGAATGAGAGTTCAAACCAAAATTTCTCCAAATCTGTTCTGATTAAGAAACAAACTCATCTACCTCTTGGATGGCCTGAGGGTGAGTACAATTTAAGATAATTTTCATTTTTGGGTTAACTATTCCTTTAATACAATACAGCTTCAGTTTGTAGTCCTGAAACCCAGAAGACAATTTTTTCATTTTCAAGTCATGTGTTTAACCTCAAAGGTGATCTTATGAAACACTTTTAAAACACATGTTGCAAACAAAACACAAGAAATGTAATGTTTTACATAAGGACAACAACTACCACATAGATGAGAGTTTATCTGCTGGACAAATCAAACAACAGTTGTAATTCTTATGTAGCAATTTGTTCACAACTTACATTTTAAAACCACAAAACTGTTTAAATTCTGCCAATGTCTATAATAAGCTATACGTTTTATAAGGCAGAAGATTCTAATTTAGTCTCCATAAAGCGTATCTTTATCTATTATCCCTACATTTGTGAAAACAAAGGCATCAGAGCAAAGTAGCTTAGTGCACTTTGCAATTTCTCTGAGAATTCTGTCAAATAACCGATTTGTTTCAGTGTCAACTGTCTCTTGATGTAATCATGCTAGTTTTGAGCGGTCTTTCTGTATAGCTTGTTTTCTGTGAGCTTTAGTTTTGAGCTGCATGGAGGAGATGCTTTTCAGAGAATCTTTCTTCCCCACACTGATTTCCTCTGCTCCTGCTTTCCACTGCAACAACTGGCCATCCTCCCCACCCGTCAACAGAGATTGACTGATCGCATCCCACTGGAAGCACCTCACTGTAGCTGAATGACCCCCTTTGAGGGATTTAATGAACCTCAGACCATGCCCACTGCAGTCCAGGAGGTGGAGCTCTCCATGATTACTCCCTCCCACTAACAGAATACGCTCCTCATCTGACAGCCATGTACCGCCCACAAAGTACTCAAGCGAGGCTCCATCAGGGAGCTGGACAAGTGCTCGAGCATCAGCCGAACTCAGAAGGGTCAGAGTGTCATCGCTGTCTGGGCGAGCCACGTCCCACAGGTGGAGCCCTTCATCATGGGTCAGACAAAGCAGCTGGTCAAGATCTTTGCCTGTTAATAGAAGAAATTAAATGACAGTTTAGGGTTCTGGGGAGTACAAATTTGGTGATGTTTAACATTTTAATTCAAATAGAATTTGAAACTCACATTTTCAGCCGTTTTTTGTTACTTGATAATAATACGTTTTAAATAGTTATGTCATCTTAAATAGCCAATCTGAATATGCAAATGCTTACAGGGTTCCCACACATTTTATCCAATTAACTGAAAGTAAATGTACTTAGAAAAGGCCATTTTTAGTCAATTAAATATTTTACAGCAAAGCATAGCTAAAAAAAAGTATATATTCGATACTATTATCAGTTTGCCTGTTGTTATTGTTTGATTATATTCATATCAAGTGAATTCATTTTAAAAATCATTATTATTGTTTACATTTCCATATTTACAAAAATGTATATTATTTATATAATTGTTTTTTTATTATTATTGATAAATTTTATGTCATATATTACAAAAATGTACATAAAATAACATATATATTCATATATATTACATAAAAGTGACTGCATAATTTGTAGCAGATTATTTTACAGCATACCAATTCCTATTTATTATTAAATTCAATATTTTGAAAAAGTGTTACAGGCCTGGTCATCACAATCTAACACCTAAGCATACCAAGAAAAAAAACCCTGAATATATGAATATATTAGTAGTAGTAGTAGTAGTAGTAGTGGTAGTAATAGTAGTAGTATGTCATAGAAATTTGTAAAAATCGTCATCAAAGGCATGGTCATCATTACAATTTAATAGCTAAGCATACCAGGAAAAAATATTCTTTATGATTATTATTATGATTATATAAACATTTCAATGTCATAGAAATGTTTAAAACATCTTAAGAAGCATTTTACAAGCCTGGTCATCACAATTTAATAGCTAAGCATGAAATCTTTATATAATAATAATTATTATTATTATTATATTTTTAATATTAATATTTAAAAAAAAAAGCATTTTACAAGCCTGGTCATCACAATTTAATAGCTAAGCATGAAATCTTTATATAATAATAATAATAATTATTATTATATTTTTAATATTAATATTTAAAAAAAAATTAAACATGGAAGTGTTTTACAGGCCTGGTCATCAAAATTGAAATATTCTGATATTTTAAATGACTAAGGGAACTCTGTTTCGTGTACATTTTGACAAAAAAAAAATACTGCTCAAGTTTTACTGTTATATAGTTTGGATTGCTCAGTCAGGTGTGTTGTTGCTGCCTACCTGTCCAGCAGAGGGAGCTTGCAGAGGAATTGCAGTTACAGGTGGTGACAAGAGCATCCTCCTCTCCACCCAGACTCAGATCGAACACGTTCACAAGCCCATCTGTGGCTCCAGAAGCCAAGCGGTCTGCCTGCCGTGGGTGGAACTTCACCGTAGTGATGTCATCACTGTGTGACTCTGAGTAAACGCCCAGCAGACCGCCCATCTCACCTCCATCCCGAACCATACGGGCATCCCAGAATACTAAAAAACTGTCCTCCCCCACCTGCTCCGTGCCTGCGCACAGCACACGATCACTACAGCTCACATCAAACGAGAGGTACGAATGTGTCAAATCGCTGCGGAACACCTGGGTGGCATCAGAACCAGGCCGCCGGACGTCCCAGCACCGCAGTGTCCCATCGGCGGAGCCGCTGAACAGCAGGTGAGGGGAGAGATGAGAGAAACGCACCCCACACACAGGAGCCGTGTGACCATGGAAGTCACCCACCAGGCGGAGCGTCTCTCTGCTGTGCAGGTGCACAGAGTGATTGGAGCAGCACACAGCCAGCACATTTGACCCACTGCTGGCACAGGAGAGCTCCAAAATGTACGTGGCCTCACTGGGCTGCAGCCTCCTGGTGATGGAGAGAGTCCTAAAGGTGTCCTCCAGAGTGTCCATCATCGTCACCAATTACTCTGGCACCTTAAAAGAAAAGAGTGTCATTTCACAGATGCTTTTATTTGAAGTGACCTAAAGCAGAGGTTCTCTACTGGTGACAGATTTGTGTTTTACATGGCAAATTATTGCCTGCTGAGAGAATGAAACCATGGACACAGGAGACTAATAAAAAACATGATTGACAATTTTCTTATTCATTTTATGAAGCAGTTATTTTGCATAATCATACAGTTCATGTTAATATTAAAATATTTACATGTTTAATTCTAAGGACTATGATTTGTTGCTAAATGATGTAAAATCTGGGTCCTGAAGTGAAATTAATTGAGAACCACTGATTTACTGTACTATTTACTAGACGTAAGAAGTCATTGTTTAGTGACTAGATCAGGGGTTTTCAATTTTTTTAAGTGCCACGGACCCCCAAATATGATCATCCTCAAGCTGTCATCCTAAAATTTAAATAGCATCTATATATTTTTATATATAAAGTCCCAATTTATACTGTAAAAAAACTAGTATTACAAATATTTTTTTTAAAAATTTACATTATTGTATCATTTTCTTCTCATTGTAGTACTGTACTGTTTTATTATTCATTTAAATCAGATTAATATATTTTTTTATTCGTATAATTACATTTATTAGTTTAAATGTATTCATTTTATTTACTGATTTATTTACTTATTATTATTTTTTACATTCTTTTTCTTTAAACTTTTCCATGGACACCACTTGGAAAAACATGAAAACCCATGGTCTTGATCAAGGACACAGTGGTTTGAACTCAAAATTCATATTAAACGATACACATAAATCATTAGAGATCACTAAACCGATATGACTCAGGTTAAAACAATTATTTCTCGGTTATCTGGAAAGTGATGCAGAATTACTGTCAAAATCACGGCTATAATTAAAAACATGACAGCCAAGGAGATGAATTAGAGTTAGACTGTTTCTTTGCATAATAAGTGTAAACAAGTTAACCTGACAAACAAATAGATAAGACATAGCAACAAAGTAGAAATCTCACAGTCTAAAGTACTCAAAACATACTGATCATTAATAAAACTAGTAAAATTAGTAAATATTTGTATTTAATCGATACAAATTATTGCACAAAACAAAACACTCACATGTGATCGTATTTGACAGACATCAGTGTGCCACCTCCTTAGCTTCTCCCCGGAAACACAGTGACGCTGAACATTAGTTCCGCAACGGACACGTTTTACGATGCACTTGCTTCATTTGTTGTAAAACTTAAAAGAACTGTAATTCATAAGCATTTCTAAATCTGAGACACGACGACAGCCACATTATTTATTCGTTTTCGTGTCTAACATGACAAGAGGTAAGAAACAGAGACTATCCAGCGCTTTGCCGCCATTAGATGGCAGTGATTCACTGTATTATGAAATGCACGCCTGGCAACGATTTATTTGTTTGTTTGTAATCCCATAACATATATTCAAATGTTAAATTCGTTGTAAATCACTTCAAAACCAATTGTATATATGGTAATTTGCCAGAAACCCTTTCAATTACAAATTTTAACCTAGTACAGCTGTAAATTTGTTTCTACTGTTTTCAAAAACTATTAGAGAAGGTTAAACAAGAGGAAATAACTGGGACATTTATATTGGAGAGTGAAAGAGTATAATGTAACAAGGGTATCATTGTGATGAGAATAGAAGATGCTTTTTTCCTTTGTCCGCCTGTCGCCTTTGTTAAACTCCCAAAGGGCACAAACAGGAGTGAAACTTGCCATCTGAAACAACAATCAGCAATGTCATCAGATGAGGACAGGAAGTATTTTGCTGACTTGAGCAGTACAGCAGGCCCATGTTGACCTTTATGATCATATTTCCAAAAATCCTGTCCTTTTGTATTCTTTTAGCCAGAGGGGAACGCATGAGAGAACCCCAAAGAAACATTAAATAGCAAGGCCTTGACATGAGCATTTGACATAAGATATAAAACTTAAGTAAACCTTTTTTTCTGACTGCTTATAGTTGAGTGTATTTGTGACTGAGTGCATATGAGAAGCAAAGAGGTGTGTATTAAAGTGTTCGGTGTGTGATGAGTAGGTATGCATTCACACAGGCCTGTGCCAGCAAGCAAACAAAAACAACCAGTCTTTAACCCTGTAAAGCCTAGGGTAACATATTTGATGCATGCATTTCTAAGGCCTTTAAATTAACAACATGATCAACACTGTGCTGAAAAAACGGTTGTTCATAATGTACTACATGCCTTCTGTTGTCTGATTGGACAGTGTATATGTTCAGGTCATGGTACACGTCTTTTGTGATTTTTATCAATTAAACATAAGACTGTTATAATATTTATAAACTTTTATAATATTAGTAATATTTTTTGATCATTACTGGACTGGAACTTATGTTCTGTATATAATATTAGTTATAAGGATCTCAGTGATTTACACTACAAGCTATGAGAATTTAATCTTTACTTTTTGGCAGTATAAATAATATCTGCACTAAATTGAATATTTTCGCTCTGTAATAAAATTGAGCTGTTTTTTTTTTTTATCAATTAAACATAAGACTGTTATAATATTTATAAACTTTTATAATATTAGTAATATTTTTTGATCATTACTGGACTGGAACTTATGTTCTGTATATAATATTAGTTATAAGGATCTCAGTGATTTACACTACAAGCTATGAGAATTTAATCTTTACTTTTTGGCAGTATAAATAATAGCTGCACTAAATTGAATATTTTCGCTCTGTAATAAAATTGAGCTGTTTTTTTTCTTCTTCCTTGAGTATGAACTCTCACCATATCATATTTGAGCTGTACAAGTCTGATGTATCAAATATGATACAAAGCATAAAACACATGCATTTTTTAAAAGCTTTTTAAAAAATATTTTGGCTAGTTTTAATAAAACTAGTTTTTAAGTTATTTGATGCATGCATTTCTAAGGCCTTTAAATTAACAACATGATCAACACTGTGCTGAAAAAACGGTTGTTCATAATGTACTACATGCCTTCTGTTGTCTGATTGGACAGTGTATATGTTCAGGTCATGGTACACGTCTTTTGTGATTTTTATCAATTAAACATAAGACTGTTATAATATTTATAAACTTTTATAATATTAGTAATATTTTTTGATCATTACTGGACTGGAACTTATGTTCTGTATATAATATTAGTTATAAGGATCTCAGTGATTTACACTACAAGCTATGAGAATTTAATCTTTACTTTTTGGCAGTATAAATAATAGCTGCACTAAATTGAATATTTTCGCTCTGTAATAAAATTGAGCTGTTTTTTTTCTTCTTCCTTGAGTATGAACTCTCACCATATCATATTTGAGCTGTACAAGTCTGATGTATCAAATATGATACAAAGCATAAAACAGATGCATTTTTTTTTAAGCTTTTAAAAAAATATTTTGGCTAGTTTTAATAAAACTAGTTTTTAAGTTTTAATAAACTGTTCCATTTAAAAAGTTTTCTATTATTTCATATGTAAGGCTTTACAGGGTTAACCCTTAGCCAGGTCTGTGGAAACTAGTGTGAAATACTGTACAATACTAAAAGCCATGTGTTTCAGTATTTTGGATGAACACAAATAAGCTCATTTTTACTAATAATTACATCTTATGTGACACTAAACAGTGAAATGAAAAAGAGAAGAGAGTTTTTTTTTTTGTAACCTGAACTGCCAGGGCAAATCTGGCTAAACATGCTCACACATGTACATTAATATTTCAGGCATTACAGAGAAATCTGTCATTATTTTCTACGGTCCAAACCGGAGCTGAAATTATATATAAATAAAACACTTATTCAGCAAGTTAAGGAAGCAAAACTATTGGGTATCACCCTGGATAATAAATTGTCATGGTCAAAGCATATTGAGAACATAGTGAAGAGAATGGGAAGGGTGGTAGCTGTAGTAAGGAGATGTAGACAATAGCCTACTTTACGTTTGATATAATGAAAATAATTTTGGACACTCTTCTTCTCACAGCTGGACTATTGTCAGATAATATGGGCCAATGCTACAAAAAAGGATTTGAGGAAACTTCAGTTGGTACAAAATAAGGCAGCGAGATTAATCCTCCAGTGTTCGTATGGTACAAATATTAATAGTATGCACTTTGATCTTAAATGGCTAACAGTGGAAGATAGGATGATTGCTGCAATACTGTTATCAACATGGAAGGTTTTACATTTTAACGGGCTGTTTACACCTGGTCACTTCATGCGTTTTGTCTGATCGGATAGCTATCCGATCGTGAAAAGGCCAGGTGTAAATGCCCTCCGAAACGCATTCGAGACGGATATAAATCCGATCGCTCAAACCACTTCAGGAGGTGGTCTGGGCCGCATTCCAGACGAAACTGGACAAGTGTAAATGCATCTGGCTGTTGAAACCACATATGTATATTTTACTCCTCTCAAAATGTTCAAATAATAAACGTGTGAGAGCGTGTTATAGGCTATATGACATTATAGTCAGATATGACTGCGCTAATGCAACACACATCGCCGCGGACGAGTAGCTGAGTATCTCTTCAGCAAGCCGACGTGCAAACTGCTGCGAATGAAACAAAATACGCAGACGGTCAACACAATCATCTTCATTAAAGGGGTCATATGATGTTGCTAAAAAGAACATTATTTTGTGTATTTGATGTAATGAAATGTGTTTATGCGGTTTACCCTGTTAAAAAAACCAGCATATGCTGGTTAGGTATGTTTTGACGCTGGGATGCTGGATTAAGCCGGTCATTTGCTTGACTCTTAACTTTTATAAAGAATATCTCTTTGGGTTTGAGACTTTAGTCTTCGCAACTTTACAGATCTTCTTTATGCACCAAGAGCTTGTAACACTTCAAAGAGAAAGGAAAAATTTCAATCGCATCATATCACAAGACAAACTTATCTTTCCAGTGCTGATGCCGCACGCACACCTATTGCGGTCTTTGGTCTTGAAATGAGCTGATAATTAATAAAATGCAGCGCTTATCTTTTGATTTCGTTGACGTGAACTCTGTTAAATTTAAATATAGCGCGGGAATTGAAGATCGGATTTATATCCGTTTTCAAGCGAAAACGCATGAAATGACCAGGTGTAAACGGGCCCAAAAACTCCATTGGATCAGTATAATCAATTACAATCTAATGTTCAGTCACATGAATATGCTACTAGACGAGCAACAGAGGGTAGAATATTTCTACTCCCTAATGCTAAAACTAATTTTCTTAAACATACAGTAACATTTAGGGTAATGAAATCATGGAATCTTTTACCATTTTCATTAATTAGGATAACACGGAAAATTGATTTTAAAAGGCAGAGATGTAGGAATTAATTGAATGAGCAATACATTTTTTTATATTAGTAGGTGTTATAGATATTAAAAAGGGTGGAAGAAATGTTTATAGAGATGCTTTGGAATGTGGAGAATGTATTTAACTTTTTATTTTCTTATTTTTTAATGTATGTAATAATGTATGAATGTTAAGTGTTGTGTGGACCCCAGGAAGACTATCAATGCTTTAGGGCATAGTTAATGGGGATCCAAATAAATAAACAAACAAAAAAAAAATCATTGATCTCAGCAGGAACACTTAAGCGTCCTGTGGAACAATGACTGAGCAAATGTGTGCTTATCAAACCCAGCCATATGATTCTGTTAATAAGATGCCATTTCTTTATTTGTTTTTCTTCAAAAACAGACCAAAGTAATAGCCTTTTTTATTTTTATTGAGCATAATATTCAAACGTAATGATGTAGGTAACAAAGATCATCAGATAAAAATTTCTATGAAAAAAAATTAAAGCTTCTATAACAAGCCATTTTATTAACATAGGGGCATAGGTCTCCTTATAACACTGAATTCTTGGTGATTTGTGCATTATGTTTTTAGCCCTGTGGGAGTGCAATTCTTCCAGTGTCAAGTGCTGGATGGTCAGGAGACTTTTGTTTTGTCTAAATGTTCATTTTATTACACTTTTAAAATGGGATATTTTTCATAGTTGCAGGTTTTACAATGGATCTGCATCAAGCTCTTAACACTTTCAGAATGCCTCCCACAATATTAAGAGATGGCAAAGTCATCCGTATTTACAGATCATTAAAAAGGAAATCAAAAAGACCCAGATTAATAAACACATGAGAATCAGAGCTCCAAAATAACATTTTACACAAACACACATACAGTATCCAAAGCTTCTGGGACACATTTGGTGAAAAATGATAATTGAAAAACACAATAAGTAGCAAAACAAACAACCAGAAATTAAAAAAAAAAAAATCCTACTGATTTTACACTGAAATAAACATCCGAAGCAATGGGAGGGTGTCTGTTCAAATGAGACAAATGTTAAGTTTCTGTAATATATTTATGAAATGGTTATGACAGCAAACCGAACACCAACAGAGGATAACTGACATATTTAACATGCAATCTTTTTTCTTGTTTGAAAAATAGTAAACATAAGATGTAGAGCTGATCACAGACAAACCCAGTCTTATTTTAGTATTATATTTATTATGACTGTATTTACAAATATTTGGAGTTAGCTTTTGTTTTTATATTTTCAGTTTTCAATTTAATTTTATGTGCTTTTTTCATTTTGTTTTTTTTAAATATATTGTTTTCATGTCAGTTTTAGTAATTTAATACTCCAATTAAAACTTCTTTAATTTCAGTTAGTTGCCAGGGCAAAATTTCTATTTTTATATTTATTTTTAGTAGTTGTAGTTTTAAAAAAACAACACTGGATGAACCAGGATGGACTGAGCAGCAATCAGCCATTCTGATCTGTTCCACTTTAGTTTAAAGGTTGTCAAATGCTCTACTTAGATGAAAGAAAGAAGAATGAAAAAGAAACAGATGGGAATAATTGTCTCATCAAACATAGCAGAGATTTAGATAAAAGGCACTGTGTGGTATCCAAATCGGATCTGTTTATTCAGAATAAGCCATGTTATTTTCATGAAAACCAGAGAAAACCAAATCAAAGGAAATAAATGAAAACTTCACCACTGGGCCAGTTTCTCAGGAGTTTAACCTAGGTCATGAGCAGGACCACACAGATTCTGCTGCCGTTTTCTGCATTCGGTGCTGATTACAGTGGAGTTGTTTTAATTTAGACATGGGAAAATTAGGTAAATTGACCTGGAAATACTACGTTTTTTTGTAGTTAAATAGTTTTCAAATGATATTAAAATATTATAAAAATATTAAATAAACAAGAAAGGGCTACAGCATGTGTTGAGTTTTTTTAATGATATGCAATCCAATCTTTTGAAAATCCTACAGATTCAGTGCGGGGCTGAAAATTACATAATGGACTTACAACTACTGAAAGCACTCATACTTGGTCATAAACACATGACAGATTACTAGAACACAGGCCTGAGAGAAAACAAATGCTAAAATCTATCTACTGCCATCCAAAAACACAATTATTATGGAATCACGCAGTACAATTGGTCCAGAAAGCAATGCTCACCAAGGACAATCTCCTTCTCATATTCTGTCCTAAATACAACTTCCGACCTTTGTCTCTTCCATATAACCTCTGACCTTAAAATTAATTACACAGATCTATATTGTTCTAGGTGAAGGATCAGAGGTCAGCATTGCTCTGCACTGAGAAGAATAGCTGGTTTTCTCATCATTCAGAGAGAAAAAAAAATCTTGTTTACAGAAGTGAGGAGTTGGGAAACCAGCTTCTCTTTCAGCAAAAATAAGAACTAACATGTGCACAAAGACACACAAGGCCACAGGAAGAGTATAAACGCACGCACACAGCAGTGTCATGCAAGCCTGACCTATTATAAGGCCATCGCAGCAACACGCACAACAGCAGGCAGCAGAGCAGTGCAATCTGGGAACAGTGCATTTAAATCAGTACCACAAATTCATCTTAACTATACATCAAACACAACCTTGACTATCAGAAGGCAGAATTATTCATAGGCTTAGTGGCAAACCTTGTGTTTCAACCTGACTGAAAGCACACCGCTAAATGCTAGTAGAGAAAACATTTATTAGTCTAGTGTCGCTTTTCTTTGCGATCAATAATGCCGCACATATTTACACACACATATAGTACCATATTCTAAGCAGCAACTTACAGGGAATAAAAACAGACTGAGATTGAAGATCTAATAAAATTCTGATTACGAGCCAGACTCCCTGACAATATTGTTATTCCAAACCTGTGACTTACTTTCTCTGTTGGAAACATTGAGAACCAAATAACATTAGAGCCCATTGACTTCTATTATATGCACAAGAAGACATCTCTCAAAATATTTTCTTCTGCACCACAGGTCAAATATTGAGGGTGAGTAAAATGACAGAACTGTCGTTTTGTATGAACTATCCGTTTAAGGTTTCTATAAGTCTTTGGAGAATAGTCCAACCTTCTTTAGATCAAAAACTAAACATCTCAATCAACTGCAACAAAAATTACCACAAAGATCAGCGCTGCTCCCAACACTGACCATTTCTATTAACATTTGAGATTTCAGATTCAAATCTCGCAAACAAAAGAAATATAAATTGCTGGCATCAGTTCCAGCCAATTCGTAAGCGTCGCAGAGATTTTGCACGCTAATTTGCATGAGTCACATCTTCGCAAGAGAGATTTCAATCAACTCTTGATGCAAGAGTTTAAGTCCACCTACTGTGGCATGAACAAATCTAGCCAAAAGATTACTCGTAAGTCCTATAAAATTTGAGAATTAGCAAAAATGCTGTATTGCTTGCAAAAAAACATAGGATTTTAGATAAGAATAGAATCTGATAGATATGCTACTGTACTATACATGCAATGCAAACTGCATAGAAAAGGGCAATAATCTCTGGATCAACATCAAATAGGTGTTTTGAATAGAAAATCTGATAAAACTACAGTATAAATGGTGGAAAATGCATTCAAGGAGCATCTGGAAGGTGTAGCACAGTGTCAGTTACATGATCGGCATTAGTTCCATCCAATTACTGATTCGAAGAGAGTTGCCTCTGCAGTCCAACTGGGCTCTTATTGGCTAAAAGAATAGGTGTTTCTTCCACCTAATCACAACAGGCCCACACGTGCAAACAGGAAAGGCACAAGAAAATGCGCATTTAACCCCACGGTTCCATAGACGATATAACGATACGGCAGCTCCACCTCCATGTGCTGCCTGGCCTTCCGGACGTCGCCGCTGGGAATCCCAAAGAGCCAGCAGACGAGCGGGATGGTGAGAGCCTTCATTATGGCTCTGGTAGCCAGGAGAATGATGACACCGAGGAGAAAGCGGAGTAGACAGAGTCCGATCAGGCTGAGGGTGAAAGATGGGGGTTGAAGAGGAAACATGGATGCAGGTGGGTCTGGCAAAAGGCCCAGGTGGTAGTTGATGTGGGATGCCAAGGCGATCCCCGCGCCAGAGCCCAGGATTTGGGCGGTGTCACCGCGTGAGGTGCTCCAGGTGTCCAAGGTGAAGGAGAAGAGGCCTAGTCCTACGTGAAGTGAGATGATGATGAGCGGGGCGTAGGGATGTGAGCGGTTAAAGGTGTCGATGATGTCCAGAGCAGGACTGAAGACCACCAGGATCAGCAAACTGTACAGAAAACCAGCAATAATGTCCTGAAAAGCATACAAAACACAAATATCAACGGCAAACCACAGGAACAAAAACAAAATGCATGTGAGACCCAAAGACGTCATTAAAAAACAAAAGGTGGTTTACATATGAAAGAGGCTAACATAGAGAATGTACATATTTGAATATCACCTTATTTGACATGTAAATCTGTAGAGGAAGTTTGACCTAATAATAAACAAATGTCATTCTGAATACATGGTTACAAACAAGAACAGCAGGGAAAATCAATACCTGTTCACACTGACACAAATATTTGGAACCAAAATTTGGTCTGATTTTCACATGTGATTTGTCTGTTCAGACCAATGTGCAAAAAAACTGAAGGAAAATGTAAACTTGCTCTCTGAAAGTAGGTGGCACTTTTAGAAAAGAAGTAGTAACAGCAGCGGCTCTGGGCATGTGACCAAAAGCACAAATCTTATTGGTCTGCCAGTGAGATGAAAAAAAAAAGGTAATTCAGTGACCGATGGCATGTGAATATTCATGTTGGTCTAAACAAATGCATTAACAACCATTTATTCAAATTAAAATGTTTATCACAATTTCCACACCAAATACTCAACAGGCCTTTATACTAAGACTGAAACAGGTTAATAACTCATACAAGCAAACCTGTGGACTAAATTTGACTTAAAGGGGTGGTTCACTGGGTTTTTTCTAGGCTTGATTGTGTTTATGGGGTGCAGTCTAACATGTGTTAATGCTTCGTTTGAAGAAAAAAAAAA
>NW_015661870.1:141128-142291 GCF_001515625.1 Sinocyclocheilus rhinocerous | reverse complement strand
GTGCAAGCACGGCTTTTAATGGTAGGCCTATGTTTTTTGTTTGTTGTTGTCTCATACTTTTAGATATGGTGTTATTTGTAAATGCTACTGCTTATGTTGGCTTTATACATACGGTTTTATCCTGATTAAAGCTTTAATACAGTACGACAACTGCACGCACGTCCATGTTTAACGCTTCTCATAGCTATGTGAAAATAAGTGTATAATTGGAACAGTTCATTGTTGGAGCTGAGCTGAATGAGAGAGAGAGAGATGCAGAGCAGGGGACGCGAGGAACAGCAGGGCTTCCAAAATTTCTAAATCGCTGGTTGCCCTTCGGGCAGACATTCTTCAGATTTTGGTAGCCCGAATAAAAAAATTCAAAAAAGACATCGGCTGAACTTCACTGCAGACAAATCAGCATGATTAAAAACTTCAGTGATCGCTTTTTTTCTTCAAATAACAAGTCAAGAGAGTAGGGGTGCAACGGATCACAAAACCCACGGCTCGGATCATATTGCAATCATATCAGATTTTGAGTAACAGATCGGGTCATTTTGCAGATGAGCAAAAAAAATATGGTTCTTTATTATTTAAATAACAGAACACTTCTTTGATACCACAGCAAAAACTAATAGCATATAGGGATGTAACGATTCACTCAACACACGATACAATGAGATTCACGATACTGATTTCACAACACAATTTTCTCACAATGATGCACTTGAGATTTCTTTCTCCACTGTTTACGTTCACTTAAGACATAACTGACTGTTTTTGAGAATACTTGCCGAGACAGTTATTTTGAGATAATTTTGTATGTATGTTCAATCAGATGCAAGGATACGCGAAAGAGAAATCAATTCTGTGTATGCGCATTGTCTGAAACGCGCACCCCGCCACCCGTTATAAAAAAAAAAACAAGTGGGCTCCCCCAAAGTCCACGGTTTCGAACACTGGCTTGAAAGGTTCTATCAAGGTATTGTGTTCAGCCTCATTGAGCTGATTTGCTGTATGTAAAAGGTTAAAGGATGAGTCATGGCCGCCACAATTTTTCTACCTTCATTTGTCTGGAATTAATGTTCTAGTGCACTTAAAACAGCAAAATTGTCAGCCTCTCGTATGTCATGGCATTGATGCTGTGACTAGAAAAGTGGAGAGCCATACATATGTCACATCCA
>NW_015661870.1:136724-137340 GCF_001515625.1 Sinocyclocheilus rhinocerous | reverse complement strand
CAACTAATAGCATTAATAGCATATAGGGATGTAACGATTCACTCAACACACGATACAATGAGATTCACGATACAACACAATTTACAATCCAATTTTCTCACAATTTTTCTTTTTAACAAAATGAGATTTAAGACAAATTATAAATGAAAAGGTGTCCTTTTATTATTTCTCCAACAAAATGCTGCACATTTCTTTGTGAAATTGATATGTCAAATAATAAAACTTGACATTTTAAAACAAATCCCAAATCAAATAATGAAATAATACAAATAAAATAAATCTCTTCATATAAACAAACTAATGCTTTGGCTGTGCTTTTTCCATTTAAAATCAGAGGCAACCACTGCATTTTAATCACGATCCAAACAAAGATGCTAAATACATGTTATTTAGATTGCAGTTAGATTGTATATTTTCTAAATTTGAACCAAAAACAGAATGGTCTGATTTTAGCTTTGTGAATGAGAAGCAAATGTCACTCTCTGACAGCAGGTGGCGCTTATGGAACAGCAGGTATTTATAGGCTGCTGCCCCTTTAATGATGCACTTGAGATTTCTTTCTCCACTGTTTACGTTCACTTAAGACATAACTGACTGTTTTTGAGAATATACTTGC
>NW_015661870.1:128286-136666 GCF_001515625.1 Sinocyclocheilus rhinocerous | reverse complement strand
CGTTTTTGTAGGCATTAAACTGCCAGAATTTTAAAAGATATCTCCGTTTGTATTGAACTTTCAGCTTCATAACTTTGCAGATATTGTTTATGCTCAAACAGCAACATTACACACTAACTAACGTTAAAAAAGTGAAATCGCAATCAACCACCCCTTTAATGATTAAATTAAAGAGTTCTCTTAATTTAAACCAACAGCTGCTGTCTGTATTTCTACCTTTACTAGTCTTCAGCCTTTGGTTGCTGTTACTACCACAAGACAACCTTTACAGAATATCCCATATAAACTAAGGGCTTCGGTGAACTGTGTGATATTATTCAGTACTATGTGCTCATAAAGTCGTGGTAATTGATTAAATATTATTATTATGTGGTCTGCAATAAATTGTAACAATGCAAAGCATCTTATCTGCCACTCCTCTCAGAAATAGATGAATTATACACGTCACAAGATTTGGAAAATGTAAAAGTGATCCCTTGTACCCTCTCTTTATCATATTTTTGATAATTCTCATAAATTCGCAAAGATCCAAAGACTAACATTAGAAAAAGGTTAGGCCTGTCACGATAACAACTTTTTGTTGTGCGATATATTGCCCAAGAAATACCACGTTATGTACAAGAAGCTGCAAAAGACACAGGCACAAGTGGAATGTACAAAACATGGTGACATTAATTTTTAAGTAAATATAATGAGCGATATATTGCGTCACCAAAAATGATTGAGGTCATGTACATATATTGCGCGATAAGTCGATATATTGATTATTGCGACAGGCCTAAAAAAGGTTTAACTTCGCACAGGGCAAGAGGTAAGATTGGTCAGCTTTGCTTAGCAGAAGGTCAGTTCACTACATTCTTGACTTATACACAGTTTATGTGTGTTCAACAAATAGCAAGACTTGTGAGTGACTTCAGCATTTGTTGAGAGATTCCACAGAGACCACAAAACACACACACATCCATGTGAAACCTATTAGACAATAATATGTAGCGCTTTAGTCTGGCTGACTGTGTGTGGGAGAAGGAAATGAGCTGGTTAATTCAAAACAGTTTTCACACTCAGCACTTAAAACATCATGGAAACTCTTCACTGATTACAGGCACAGATTAACTAGCAGCAAATGTTCATTTACACTCGCCTTCAGTCACACACACACACTTAACCCTAAGCCTAATTTTAAACTCTAACCTCAAATTTGGCCTTTCAGCATTTGTAGATGCAAAAACAGAAACCATTCAGTCCCTTTATGAAGCTGTTTTCATTGTGGACCCCAAGTACATTTGTCTGGATGTTTTCAAATTATGTTCAAAAGAACAGAAACATTTTCTTCATGAGACATGCCTCACCCCTCTCTCTCTTATCTATCAGTCATTAACCATTATGGGCTAATTTTCCACATCTGCTTCGAGTTCACTGCTTTTGCATGTTGCACGTGTACATGTTTTGACCGAACGAGTGTGAGATAGAGAGATATCCTATCTCTCTTCAGTCTGTTCTAGTGATTCTTCAACTGTCAAAGTGTGACAATCAGATCAAACCCTCTCAATCAGTAAAACACAAAAAATGAAATTTAAAAAAGGGCAAAAAATTCTTACAACAGAGAGAAATGAATCAAAGCTAGAGAGAAAAGCTTGACTGAAAGATTAGTATCACTCTGGATCATGAAACGGTCAATTTATAAAAAAATAAAAAAATAAATACAGTATTAGCATATTAAAACATATTAGCTATGATTTTAGTCAATCAATGACATAATGAATAATAATTTTAATAAGCCTTTTATTTGGCCATAACATTTCCCAAAGAGTGTGTCATCTGACTAGTTTCACAATACCTCCTTGTCTCGTGAATATGAGAGTGCTAAGACAATCCCACGGTTGCCAAGGGAACAATCTCTAGGGCAACGGCCACTCATCACCCCAACAGGGCGACCAGACAGATGAGGTCACCCTGAGGGTGACATTACTGCTTAAAGCAGACATGGAGCAGAACACCCATATGAAACACCAAATTTTCAGGACTGCGGAAAAATCAAGTCATCCAGACAGACACCTCGCCAACAGATGAAATCATTCTGCAAAATTACACCATTTGTTACTGTAAGACATCACCGATCGGATTTACCATGTCTGTACACGTGCGTGATACATGCTTATAATGAATGGGGATTTTGGGGCAACATGAGACCCAAACAGATGGATGTAGTTAAACCAGGCCGCTCACAGTCTATTTGACTAGCCTCAGGTCACACAAACATGCTTATTATTCAAGCCATATGTGTGATCTTCCTTTAAAAAGGCAAAGCGTTCAAGTAAAGACATATCAAATTGATCTGCATCCACGCACAAATACATACTACTGCTGGTAATTATCCGGCCTAGTAAAGAAACACCAGGGATTTTTTTTTTAAATGAACACACACTCACACAGATAACATCCACATACAAACACAGATAAACCAAGAATAACATACACACACACCCCATGAGGAACCTCAATGTTTCCTGGCCTTTACAAAAGCGGCAGTCTTCTTAAATCTGATTTTTATGGTGAATATGATACCAGTAAGATGACATTTATTTTCATGCTATGACTGATAATAAAATTCTATTCTATTTTACCTAAATAAAATTAACCTGAAAACTAAAACTAATTGTTTTTAATGCTACAAGTGAATTTAGGTATCACAACATTATAATGTACAGTACAAAAAATGGATTTTCATTTAAGATTTGATTACTTCTAACTCCATTAGTAAATTATTAGTGTTTAAGATGAACATTAAGTGAGCGTTAGATAACAGCAGAGGTAATCTAAATCTAAAAATAGCAGAAATTAGCATGCATTATTAAAAGGGTGGTTGATCAGCTTTTTTCGAATCCTTGATAGTTTTTATGCGGAGCAGTGTACCATGCTATGCGTTCATGCTTCATTAAAAAAAAACGCATTATTTTCACATGTTTTACCTTTATTCTACACTGCTGTTCTCGTCAAAACGGTCTGATGAGTTCCTGGTTCTATGAAGCCCTTCCCATAGAAATACGCAATCGGGTTCAGATTGGTTAGCTGGCCACAAACCCGGGAAGAGGCTTGCTGTAGTCCCTACCAGCCTTTTTTGTAGTCCTTAAACAGTGATTTCTTTAAAAGAAAATATCTAATTTTACATTGAACTTGGAGTGTTGTAACTTTGCAGATGTTGTTTATGCTCAAACAGCAACATTACAGACTAACTAAAGTTAAAAAAAGTGAAATCATAATCAACCACCCCTTTAAATATAACAGTGTGTAATATTGATATAGTTCAAACTTATCTTGTATCTCTAAAAATGACATCCTTCCATCGTCTATTAATAAATAAAAATATTACGTTTTATATGTTTCAGTTGTTTTAATTTGTCTTACCAGTATGGAGTGCATGCCCATGTATATGCGGCTCAAACACACCAGGACACACCAGCTGATGGCTAGAGAGAGACCCAGCAGCAGAGGATACTGTGAAAACACACACACACACACACACACACACACACACACAGATTAGAATATGCTTTAGGTGATGAGATAGACAACTTCTGTAAAATTTCACAATGAAACTCATCAGTCGTGGCATAAATGTTAACCATTGATTACCTGTGTGCTTTTATAATAGTGCTTTCTGATTTGTGTAGAATGAATTCAATGGTTAAAATTATTCACATTTTATCAACAACACAAATTGCACAGTCGTAACTTAAAGTGAATTTTGAAACTGCTTGAACAAGCTAGTCCATCAATGTACATGAATAACCAGCAAAGGATTATATAGGACTGCTTTGCTTTTAACTTTTTGCACACACACGACTACAACAGATGGCAGAGGAGGAACAGCCTGTGTGAGAAAACATACACCGTCATCTCTCATAAGGAGCCAGAGGATACATTATCTGTCTCACTCTCTGTCATTTCCATGAGTTGTAGTACTATAGAGTAAACCAGATGTGTAGAAAGAACTCCGTAACACATTATAACAGCTTACACACAGATGGTGTTCTAAAAAACAAGTAAGCACACATGCAGACGTGTGCAGAGACACACACACACACACACACACATTCACACCCAGTGTCCTCATGTTTGGCTGTGAGCCCAATGTCACAGTGACACCACAGCTAATGCTAACCTGTTTCATGAAGCTGAAGGGTATCTGTTCTGGGTGTGTGTCCATATGTCTCAAGTGTCCATGGTAGTATCTATGAGCGATACCATTCTCATCATTGCCACTTGCATAATGCATTTGTCCACAGATGGACCCCTCCTGTGGTACAACGGCCGTTCAGCCAACAAACACTGAAGTCAAACCCTCAGCACACCATAAAACAACCACTTAACTACAATTACTGTCCCACAAAGCAAAAGATGGTCAGGCAGATGAAAAGAGCGACCCAAAGCCAGAAGGAAACTTTAAAAAGAGCTGCCACACATTTAACCAACTATGCTGGTTAACAAACATAACATTTAATCATAAACACTCTCTGTATTTCATCAGATATAAGTTACATTTCATAATTATTTATAGCAGGATGTTTAGAATGAAAAAAAAAAAACCTTTGTAAATATTGTCCAATTTCACATTGTCAATTTTACAATTTTGTAAAAAAAAAATTGTCACAAAACAACTTCATGATACATTTTCAATAGAAAGTTCAAATGAACAGCATTTATTTGAAATGGAAACCTTTTGTAACAAATGTCTTTTAATTTAATACATCATTGATAAATAAAAGTATTAATAAAAATGGTAGGGCAAGTATGCAAGTTTATGCATGCGGTATGCAAGGTTCGAGTTTCACCTGTACATGTGTTCTCAGGTTATTTAAAAACATTCATTTGTATCAAATTGCTAAAACTTGCATGAATGTTAAAAAGCAACATTCCTTGTCATCGTTCATTCGGATTAAGCCGCCTGTCTGTGTCTTTGGCGGCCCACATCCTTCTCAAACAGATTACTGCAGAGTTTAAACACTCCAGCAGAGATTTATATGCACTAACGTCCATGTTTAAACATGTACAGCAGTGGATTTACAGTGAAACACCAGCTGACAGGAAAATGACACAGCAAATAATATGCTGCTTTAACTCAGGGATTTCCATTCAGTGCAGTATAATAAAAGGGAACAGGACATTTCCCTCCGTGCTGTTCCCTTCAGCTCGGTGAAACTGGAAAAAAATATTTTTCAAAACATTTAACCTCTAACTTCTGCTTTGCCTTGCAAAAGACATCCCCTGAATGAAAGGGAAAAGGAGAACTAACACAAACAGTTAAATGTGTCTGTTATGTGGAAATCTCTACTTTGGCAGGAGCTCGGTTACACAGTTTTACAAGACTCTGGAGAGAGTTTTGATCACTTAAATGTGAATTATGTAAATTCGGTGCCACTACCATCACCAAATGGAATAGCAAAAACAATGACTATTATTGGTCGGCAAACAGAAAGTTCTGCCTCAAACTCATGGCATTGGTTGAGCTAATGCCACTGTGTTGGGATCAACACATAACATGGCTTCAGCCTACTGCAATGCAATTTAGCAAAAGATCAGAGGACACGATAAATAGAAGATAAGATCAGATCTCAATGTTGAATTTACATTTCAAAGTAACCTGAATTAACTATAAAACCATGGAGGAGAAGTCATATGTCTGACTAGATTGTCTCTGACAACAGAACAAATGCACCCGCTGTAGCACACACCTCTATGGGGTCATGCAGTGTAACTGTGTCAAGTGATTCAGATGAACATCAGAAACACAACCATTAAAAAACCCAAGGATTCAAACATAGAGAGTTAGACCATGCTGGTTTTCCAGACCGCACCTCATGCCCTGAGACCACATGACACAGATGCAGGACCACAAGCTGAACCAACTCACAGAGATCTTTCTCTCCCTTTCATCTGAGCCTTAGCTAACCTCATATGCTAAACATCTGCCTCTGATTATAGACTATATGTGTGTGTGAGAGCTCTCTGCAGCTGTGTATGCTGGTGTGTGTGAGAGAGAAGGCTAGAGCTTTGATGGCTAAGATTGTATGTGTAAACAAAGTATATTGCATTAATAATGTGCCTGTAATCTCCATGACAACAGTATGAGGGAGTGTCAGCCAGTAAGAGACTGAGAAAGTTTATTTTTATGTGCATGAGTGGTTTTGTGTGTTGCTTATCCTGCTAAAGCGTCTTCACACAAATTCAAATAACACACACACTTACCCAAGAAACTGACTGAACCATACTGAAGGGCCAATGGTTAAATATTCTTGAAATACTCACAGATATCACAAACTTGACTGAACATTGTTTTTTTGACTCTTATTTACATTTGGCAGAAGCTCTTATTTAAAGGGGTCATATGACGTTGCTAAAAAACACTATGTTGTGTATTTGGTGTAATGCAATGTGTTTATGCGGCGTTTTAGGTAGGCGTGGTTGACTCTTAACTTTTATAAAGAATATCTCTTTGGATTTGAGACTTTAGTCTTTGCAACTTTACAGATCTTCTTTATGCACCAAGAGCTTGTAACACTCCAAAGAGAAAGGAAAAAATGAAATCGCATCATATGACCCCTTTAAAGTGACTTACATTCATGTTGCACTCAAGGTATACATTCTACAGGAGTATCTAAAAAAATTAGAATATCGTAAAAAAGTTATTTTTGTTTTTTTTTGGTAACTTATTTCAAAAGTGAAACTTTCATATATTCTAGATTCATTACATGTAAAGTAAAACATTTCAAATGTTTGTTTTTATTTTTTTTTTGTGTGTGTGTGTGTGTGTGTGTGTGTGTTCAGTAATAAATCAGTTAAAATTTTGGCTGATACCAAAGACCAATCATAATTTCAAAAGACACTGAAAATTAAATAATTCAAATTAAATTTAGGCAACACATGCAACATTAAAGGGATAGGTCAATGGGAACCAAAACTGTTTGGTTATTCTTCAAAATATCTTCTTTTGTGCTCAGGAGTAGAAATGTATACAGGATTGGAATAGCATAAGGGTGACGGGAATAGCATGTCAATTTTCATTGACAGATAGAATGAAAGAATTTCCATTTTTAGTTGGACTATCCCTTTAATGTACTGTACGAACTATGTGTAACAAAGAAATGTGAGATCTTCTAAAAAGCATCCTTATTATAATGGTGGGACTTAGCACCACATCATTACAAAAAAAATTAAGAAATATGCACCCTGAAATAAATTTCCAACATCAGCCACTGCTCCCAATGTATTCCCAATATCATCCATGATGAAATTATAATAATGATATAATGGATTGGATATGTCTCCCGTGTGCATCTTATAAAATGACACCTGAAAAGACAGAAAACATTTTTTTTTCCGAAAAGAAAAAAAAAAGTCAAAAAGAAAATGAAAGTAGAGGAGAATAAGAAAAAGCAAAAAGCAGAGTGAAAGATGAGACAGACTACAAACATAAAGCATAGCTAAAGTGAAAGAGGTAAGAAGAGGGTGTGAGAAAGCGTGCTTATCAGTGAACCAGCAGAAGGTCTGCTGATGACTGACAGCAATGACACGACTGAGTGAGCCTAAATCAATCTCAGCACTCTCAGATAAGACTAAACTAAACAACGCTCCCTCGAATGCTTAAAGCCACTAGTCTCTAAAACCCACAGCAAAGACTGGAGTCCCCTCAAAGCCTCTCTGCATAACCAGAGAATACATCTACCCAAAAATGAAAATTCATGATTTGCTCAAGTAATTGATAGCAGTATGTCCAAGCAGCTGCTCTTTTCAATGCAATAAAAGTGAATGGTGACTTAAAGATGTTAAAGGCTTCATTTCAGTCTTTTCCTTATACAAAGCTATTGAATGTGTTGGAATATATAGCAGAGTATTGATGCTTTTTTGGTCAATTTTGGAGCTTGACAGCTAGTGTTCGTCTGCTTTAATTGTATGGAAAAGAGCAGCATAAACATTGCTAAATATGCTACATTTCTCTTCAAGTGTTCCAAGAAAGAACATCATATAGGCTTGGTATGACATGAGTAGACGTCATGACACAAATCTTTTATTTATAGGAAAAAAAACGGCTCACAAAATGATTAGGACACATTCTGAATCTGTACTGTATAAACACCATGAGGCATCAGTTTATTTTATCATAACTCTCACTCAGCAGAGATACAAAACTCCCAAACATTCCCAAATCATGTTCCTGTTAGCGGTCTAATTCAATCCTCCCAAATACAGTTTGTGATTATTATATGTGACCCTGGACCACAAAACCAGTCTTAAGTCACTGGGGTATATTTGTAGCAATAGCCAAAAATACATTGTATGGGTCAAAATTACTGATTTTTCTTTTATGCCAAAAATCATTAGG
>NW_015661870.1:127097-127870 GCF_001515625.1 Sinocyclocheilus rhinocerous | reverse complement strand
TTTTTTTTTGCACCCTCAGATTCCAGATTTTCAAATAGTTGTATCTCGGCCAAATATTGTCCTATCATAACAAACCATACATCAATGGAAAGCTTATTTATTCAGCTTTGAGACGCTGTATAAATCCCAATTTTAAAAAAAAATTGACCCTTATGACTGGTTTTGTGGTCCAGGGTCACATATGAGAATGTAGCCATGTTCTATCTGCTGTGAGTTACATAATCAAAGCGTAAAGGTTACACACGTGTGAGCATTTTCAAGGGTCAAACCAGTCAATGTTATGCGTGTATTCTAAAGGTCATTCTGTACTGGTTCGCCACATTTCTCAAGAACCGTCTCAATAAAGTGCCGATGCACTAACAATAGGATCATGTGGTTATATCACAATATGACCTAAATGACACTAACCTCCTGATTTGACATTGTAAAATCAGGAGGGTGAAAGTAAACATTTCTAACTCCAAAGTAAATAGCAACGAGGAACAAATGGCACATATTATATTACTTTGTAATCTAGGTGTTATCAGGTCGTGATAAGCTGCATATGAAGTCGTACTACTCTTTAATACTTACTGAACTTACCAGTAGGGCTGGGTATCGAGTTCGATACTTTTTAGGCACCGACAGAATTGCCTCGATACCATCGAGTATCGAAAAACGTCTCGTCGTTCGGTACCAAATTTCGATACCTAAGGGGTTAATCTCATCAGCGTCAGTGAGCCAATAAAGGCCCGGGTATACTTCACTTTCCGCGTTCCGTTCCGTCTCGCGCT
>NW_015661870.1:116620-126772 GCF_001515625.1 Sinocyclocheilus rhinocerous | reverse complement strand
AGATAATGTAATCTTGTTAAAATTGATTTCATAAAATTGGTATCGAAAAAAGTATCGTTCAGGAACCGGTATCGAAGTCAAGGTATCGGTATCGAACATTTTTGAACGATACCCAGCCCTACTTACCAGTGGCAATAAATCCTCTTACCTTTGACGCAGTTAGACATAACAGAGAATGATACGTTTGTAACACCTATTTGTACACCCAGGATTTTCTTTTTTCTACATGTTTCACATTGTTCATTCAATTCCCTGGGATGGGAATTTACATGGTATGCCTTTGCAACCTCCAATTTAGGGTTAGCTTATAACCTAAGGCTGGTTATGCTGACTGATGTACAAGTGTGAATACACAGCTTAGCACAGGGTTAAAAGTGGCCTTTAAATGGGGATAAAGAAGATTATGCAGGATTAAACTCAGGATGAAAATCTCTGAATTTAATTCACGAACTCAGAAAGTGCACAGAATATAGGCCATTGTTTTGAGGTATTTTAACACCCACACAGGAAAGGATTTAAACAGATGAAAGGATTACAGAGCCAGATCTTGAAAATCCACCTAAATAGGCGTCTGTGCATACCAGTTAACCTATCCATCTGAAAATGCCGAAAACCTCTTCAACTGGTGAGGATGGTGCTGTGCTTACAAACAAAAAGAGCAATAAGTAGACCTAAAAATGCCTTAATTAAAATGGAAAAATGCCTGAAGGTGTCTGCATGATATGAAAGCATGTTTCTGCTTCAGAATAAAAAATAAAGTAACTGTTACCTTATTTATATACAGTGGGTACGGAAAGTATTCAGACCCCCTTAAATTTTTCACTCTTTGTTATATTGCAGCCATTTGCTAAAATCATTTAAGTTAATTTTTTTTTCCTCATTAATGTACACACAGCACCCCATATTGACAGAAAAACACAGAATTGTTGACATCTTTGCAGATTTATTAAAAAAGAAAAACTGAAAAATGCTCAGTATTTAGTAGAAGCACCCTTTTGATCTAATACAGCCATGAGTCTTTGGGAAAGATGCAACAAGTTTTTCACACATGGATTTGGGGATCCTCTGCCATTCCTCCTTGCAGATCCTCTCCAGTTCTATCAGGTTGGATGGTAAACGTTGGTGGACAGCCATTTTTAGGTCTCTCCAGAGATGCTCAACTGGGTTTAAGTCAGGGCTCTGGCTGGGCCATTCAAGAACAGTCACAGAGTTGTTGTGAAGCCACTCCTTCGTTATTTTAGCTGTGTGCTTAGGGTCATTGTCTTGTTGGAAGGTAAACCTTAGTTCCAGTCTGAGGTCCTGAGCACTCTGGAGAAGGTTTTCGTCCAGGATATCCCTGTACTTGGCCACATTCATCTTTCCCTCGATCGCAACCAGTCGTCCTGTCCCTGCAGCTGAAAAACACCCCCACAGCATGATGCTGCCACCACCATGCTTCACTGTTGGGACAGGTGATGAGCAGTGCCTGGTTTTCTCCACACAAACCGCTTAGAATTAAGGCCAAAAAGTTCTATCTTGGTCTCATCAGACCAGAGAATCTTATTTCTCACCATCTTGGAGTCCTTCAGGTGTTTTTTTAGCAAACTCCATGCGGGCTTTCATGTGTCTTGAACTGAGGAGAGGCTTCCGTCGGGCCACTCTGCCATAAAGCCCCAACTGGTGGAGGGCTGCAGTGATGGTTGACTTTCTACAACTTTCTCCCATCTCCCGACTGCATCTCTGGAGCTCAGCCACAGTGATCTTTGGGTTCTTCTTTACCTCTCTCACCAAGGCTCTTCTCCCCCGATAGCTCAGTTTGGCCAGACGGCCAGCTCTAGGAAGGGTTCTGGTCATCCCAAACGTCTTCCATTTAAGGATTATGGAGGCCACTGTGCTCTTAGGAACCTTAAGTGCAGCAGAAATTTTTCTGTAACCTTGGCCAGATCTGTGCCTTGCCACAATTCTGTCTCTGAGCTCTTCAGGCAATTCCTTTGACCTCATGATTCTCATTTGCTCTGACATGCACTGTGAGCTGTAAGGTCTTATATAGACAGGTGTGTGGCTTTCCTAATCAAGTCCAATCAGTATAATCAAACACAGCTGGACTCAAATGAAGGTGTAGAACCATCTCAAGGATGATCAGAAGAAATGGACAGCACCTGAGTTAAATATATGAGTGTCACAGCAAAGGGTCTGAATACTTAGGACCATGTGATATTTCAGTTTTTCTTTTTTAATAAATCTGCAAAAATGTCAACAAATCTGTGTTTTTCTGTCAATATGGGGTGCTATGTGTACATTAATGAGGAAAAAAAATTAACAAATGATTTTAGCAAATGGCTGCAATATAACAAAAGAGTGAAAAATTTAAGGGGGTCTGAATACTTTCCGTACCCACTGTAACCTCTAAATATGGTGGTTTTTTTCTGGCGGTATTTTGTGATTTATGGAGCGATTAAAAGAGAGATCCCCTCAGTAAAAGCCTTTAACTCTAATATGTAAAAAAAAAATTGGACCAGGCTTTATGCAATGTTCAGTTTATTATTCTGGAAATATATGCAAATGAGTGCATATTTAATTAGATAATGCAACGTTTGCATATGTGAACATAATGTTACAGAAAACTTAAAGGCTTCATTTGGCCAAAAAATTTAAATTGTCATCATTTCCTTACATCAAGTTGTTCCAAACCTGTATGAGTTTCTTTCTTCTGCTGTGACACTCATATATTTAACTCAGGTGCTGTCCATTTGTTCTGATCATCCTTGAGATGGTTCTACACCTTCATTTGAGTCCAGCTGTGTTTGATTATACTGATTGGACTTGATTAGGAAAGCCACACACCTGTCTATATAAGACCTTACAGCTCACAGTGCATGTCAGAGCAAATGAGAATCATGAGGTCAAAGGAACTGCCTGAAGAGCTCAGAGACAGAATTGTGGCAAGGCACAGATCTGGCCAAGGTTACAAAAAAATTTCTGTTGCACTTAAGGTTCCTAAGAGCACAGTGGCCTCCATAATCCTTAAATGGAAGACGTTTGGGATGACCAGAACCCTTCCTAGAGCTGGCCGTCTGGCCAAACTGAGCTATCGGGGGAGAAGAGCCTTGGTGAGAGAGGTAAAGAAGAACCCAAAGATCACTGTGGCTGAGCTCCAGAGATGCAGTCGGGAGATGGGAGAAAGTTGTAGAAAGTCAACCATCACTGCAGCCCTCCACCAGTCGGGGCTTTATGGCAGAGTGGCCCGACGGAAGCCTCTCCTCAGTGCAAGACACATGAAAGCCTGCATGGAGTTTGCTAAAAAACACCTGAAGGACTCCGAGATGGTGAGAAATAAGATTCTCTGGTCTGATGAGACCAAGATAGAACTTTTTGGCCTTAATTCTAAGTGGTATGTGTGGAGAAAACCAGGCACCTGTCCAATACAGTCCCAACAGTGAAGCATGGTGGTGGCAGCATCATGCTGTGGGGGTGTTTTTCAGCTGCAGGGACAGGACGACTGGTTGCAATCGAGGGAAAGATGAATGCGGCCAAGTACAGGGATATCCTGGGCGAAAACCTTCTCCAGAGTGCTCAGGACCTCAGACTGGAACTAAGGTTTACCTTCCAACAAGACAATGACCCTAAGCAGACAGCTAAAATAACGAAGGAGTGGCTTCACAACGACTCTGTGACTGTTCTTGAATGGCCCAGCCAGATCCCTGACTTAAACCCAATTGAGCATCTCTGGAGAGACCTAAAAATGGCTGTCCACCAACGTTTACCATCCAACCTGATAGAACTGGAGAGGATCTGCAAGGAGGAATGGCAGAGGATTCCCAAATCCAGGTGTGAAAAACTTGTTGCGTCTTTCCCAAAAAGACTCATGGCTGTATTAGATCAAATGGGTGCTTCTACTAAATACTGAGCATTTTTCAGTTTTTCTTTTTTAATAAATCTGCAAAGATGTCAACAATTCTGTGTTTTTCTGTCAATATGGGGTGCTGTGTGTACATTAATGAGGAAAAAAAATTAACTTAAATGATTTTAGCAAATGGCTGCAATATAACAAAGAGTGAAAAATTTAAGGGGGTCTGAATACTTTCCGTACCCACTGTATATTTACACTTTTTTTTTTTTTATTGAATTCCAAGAATACAAAAAATTCAGTAGGTTCTCAATATATATTTAACAAACTTTGTAAATGCGAATAAGGACACATAAGGAAGAATGTAATTAAAACTAAATTAAATGTATTAAAACTATTAAAAAAAAAATTATGTTTTTTTTAATTGGACAACCTTACTGCCCAGCCACATCTCATCAAGGATGAGATGTCATTATGAGAGGGAGGGGACTTTAATATTTTTTATTAAAAATTGTGAGTGCAAGTGAATAAAATAATAATGATGATATGATAAATACTGAAATATACCCTAAAGAAATAAGTAAAGGAAAAGGAAAGGATGTGACGTGTGGCCAAGTATGGTGTCCCATACTTGGAATTTGTGCTCTGCATTTAACCCATTCAAGTGCACACACACAGCAGTGAGTAGTGAGTAGTGAACAAACACACACACACACACACACACACACACACACACCGTGAACACACACCCGGAGCAGTGGCAGCCAATGCTGTGGCGCCTGGGGAGCAGATGGGGGTTCGGTGCCTTGCTCAAGAGCCTCACCTCAGTCGTGGTATTAAGATATTCCACTTGTTTAGATATTTTATTCAATAATGAAGCGTTTTTCATCAGAACTGACTTCACTTTTATAAACAGTTTTGCATTACTCTAATCAAACAATCAAAGTGACTTTTAGGGTATGTTTTGCTTGAAAACTGTGCTTGTGCTGTCTTCAAAAATAAATGGCCATTTAAAAAAAAAAATTTCCCCTAATGTAATGAAACTCGTACATTAAGTGTCAAAATATTTCTGGGGACACTGTACAAGTTTGCTGTGTGGAAAGTCACTCATCACTATGTACTAAATGTCATGCATGCATTGAATGGTGTGATGTTCTTACCTCCCATCGACCGTAGGTCAGCAGGAACAGGCTCAAGGGTATGGCGGTACCGGACATGGCATGCGTGGAGGGCATGCTGTACTCCGAGTTGTAAAACATCTCCACCTTGACCACCGGGGGCGAGGCAGGTCTCGGCCAGCGGATCACATCTTTCGTGCACTGGCCGAGATACATGACCCACACCCAGACGACGACTAACCGGCGGCTCACATACGCGTCCACGTTCCACATGAAGAACGGGAAGAATGAAATGTAGAACAGCTCGTTCCCAAGCTCGGTACCAAGCGTGAACAGGTAGTAAAGAAACGTATTGTCGATTTTGAACTCCTGCCCGACGTCTCCGGTGAGAGAGTTTCTTCGCAACGGCTTTACCGCGGATTCTTGAGCCTCGACCCCGTCTTTATCCCGTGCCTGCCTGTTGACGTTTTCTCCCGCAGCCCCGTTCGCCACGCAGTTATTGCCTTTCTCCCTGTCGCTCTCTACTCCTGCTGTTCTACAGCGGGTGGCATCCCCGCCTCCGTTCTGAACATCCCCGTGGCGAGTGCTTGGCACCCCGTTACGGAGTCTGTCACGCGGTTCGGTCCCGCGCACCCCGCACAGCCGTTGGAAGCGCGCGACGTGCTGAGGGTCCAGCAAATATTGCATGAGACGAACGAATCCCGCTTTCAACCCGCCTGCCATGTCCAGCGACAAACTGCGCAAGTTGAATCCGCCCGGTAAGACCAGGAGAGGCTTGAGCTGCTGAGAATGAACCGTGCTGTGGGTTATTAAACCTTATTAAACCACTTCCTCCATTGCTGTGCTTATAATAACAAAACGCCCATTCTAACCAAGACAAATAGACTTATAACAGCTGTTAATGTTATTGCTGGACATATGAAGAGAAACTGAACCCAAAAAAACTACTTGCAACGATTTACAAACCTACCCCCACGCCGTATCCGGTGTTGTGTAATATTCAGTTCCTGTGAAAAACTGTTCCAGTGGGTGGAGTAAACATTAATATTCATTATGTTCCCATATTGTGGGCGTGTCCTAGAGACAACACGCAAAAGAATGGAACTGAAAATATTAGTGCACGCTCTTCAAATCGCAACTTGTTTAATGGATTATTTAGAAAAGGTAACGAAGTTTCAATGTGAAGAATTCACTGCAACAGTGTCAAAACAATGCATAAGTTTGTGTAATATGATAAATCGTCTGAGCTGTTCTGCCTGAATGATTGCAGGCACACAGCAGAACAAACAAGAAGCGAATAACCTGTGCTTAACCAGGCTAATATAGTTTTTACTCTTTGATGTGACTAGCGACCTCTCCTGGTTGGAGATAGTATTAACATCATAAACCAAAAGCTATCTTTATGTGACTTGCTTTTCAAATGTTTTCAAATTGATCATCCGAGTCTAATATGATCCAGCGTATACGGCCCGCGGGCCGCCAGTTGCCCATCCCTGGATCACAGGCACACAGCAGAGCAAACAAGCGAATGCTTAACCATTAACCATGCTAATATAGTTTTTACTCTTTGATGTGCTAAGCTTTTTATTTCATTTGTGAGACAAATTTTTGTTTGAATAATTTGATTAGTAGCCTACCTAGTTGTCATTGGTGACTAGTACAGTGTGCTTACAGCAGTGCTTGAAATAAACCTCTACAAATGTATCTGTGGCCTAATAAAATGTATGCACGTTAGTCTGTTGGAGTATCCTGTGTCATTCTTAATTTCTTGTTTATTTTGTATATAGCCAGTATTACTGTTACCTATATAAGCTACATACCTACTGAGAATTTTTTTTTTTTGTAGTTAAAATGCTAATCATTATAACAAACATTGCAGTTTGTAATTGATTAAATAATACAGTGCATAAACCTTTAAAGCACTGTTATGATGGCACAGTCTTCTTGGACATAGGTCAGCAGCTACTCCAAGAATATTATTTTATTTTTATTTTAAGAAATCATACATAGGCCTATGTCATCATCACCAATGTCATAATATGGCTTTGTTTTGCTTTTGTGATGTTTCCACATATATTGATCTTCGTGTAAAGTCACTGGTTCAGATGTGAGAGTCACTGGTAGCTGATCACTGTGTGAATGAACTTTTCCACGACATTCTAATTTATTGAGATGCACCTGTACATGGAGGCTGTTTTAATAATTATCTCAGACTCCAGACACTCACTTAATTTTGCATTGCTTTATTCCATATACACATATTGTTTTGAAAGTTTCCTCGTCTTTTCAATTTGAGTTATATTCATAAAGCAATTACTTCCGTACTTTTAGTAACATTTAATGAATGTAACTAATATTTATATAAGCTACTACAATAGAATTTTTATGTTTTTAATTTGCTATAAAGAGTCAAAATAAAAGACTAAATACTAAAAAAGATAACATTTTATTTGTTAACCTGCATGTCATGTTACTATTAACCGACATCAGAGAACTGTGAACATGAAAGTGTGTTCTTAAAGTACTGAAATATATACTAAATTTTAATTATTCTCAGAAGATATTAATCTCTGGATGAGTTGGGAGAACAGAGTTTGGCTGACAAAAATGTTTGGGAATCCCTGTCCAACAGTGTTGAAGATCAGAAATGGTTTCATTGTGTGTATGTATATACACACAGTAGTCAACATTTGAAGTGGATCAAAGAAGTTCATCAAAGTTGTCCTAAGACAAGAACACATTTTGGTTTTAAGTTTTAGGACAACTTTGATGAAAGGTTTGATCCACTTCAAATGTTGACTAGTGTATACTTGAAAAATGAGAAAAACACTTTTGAATAAGATTTTCAGATGTTAAGCATGATTAACACAACACTGTGGATCATGATATTTTGGATGCTTTCACACACCATTCTTAAACATGACATGAAAGTAGGTTGTTTTTCAGTGCAACATATGGTCAAAGAACAGACACATTTTAAAGGGACAGTTCATTCAAAAATAAAAATTAACTCACTCTCCTGTTGTTTCAAGGTTGTATGACTCATTCTTCTGTAGAAGACAGTTTGAGAAATAATGACAGAGTTGTCATTTTTGGGTGCACTTATACCTTTAATCTATTAGTGCTTGGAGATTGGTGATTCCCAAACAGGTGAATGTGGAAAGATTTTGATGTTTTTTTTAATAAATAAAAAAACTTAAAAATATTAATAATAAAAAAGAAATATGTGACATATTTGCACATTAAATGCACATTTACTTGTAAGACATTAATAATTCCACATGATATCCATATAATATGAAGAAGAAAAAAAGAACAGGATACTCACACCAGTTTTGCTTATATACATTTTATTAGGCCACAGATACATTTGTAGAGGTTTATTTCAAGCACTGTTGTAAGCACACTGCAGTACTAGTCACCAATGACAACTAGGTAGGCTACTAATCAAACTATTCAATCAAAATTTAGTCTCACAAATGAAATTAAAAGCTTAGCACATCAAAGAGTAAAAACTATATTAGCCTGGGTTAGCACAGGTATTCGCTTGCTTGCTCTGCTGTGTGCCTGTAATCATTCAGGCAGAACAGCTCAGACGATTTATCATATAACACAAACTATGCATTGTTTTGACACTGTTGCATTTATTTATTCACATTGAAACTTTGTTACCTTTTCGAAAGTTCTCAAGGACACGCCCACAATATGAGAACTAATTAATATTCATGTAACCCCACCCACTGGAACAGTTTTTCACAGGAACTGAATATTAAACAACACCTGGGCTGCGTTCAGCCCCGACAAAAACGGTGCAAAACGTTTTTTAAACGGAAACGGTGGTGCGTTAGAAGAGACTCTCGCGGCACATCTCGCGCCAAACTCCGCTCCGTCTCGGAAGTCACGCCCTCTGCTGCCGTCCAAGCCGTCTAGGGTTAATTCCGCTTTGATCGGAAAATCTTACATGGCCGCTCAGACGAGCTACTGACTTGGCGCTTAGGGCTACCAAGCATACAGCTCGGGCAGTGGGCAGGTCCATGGCAGGGTTAGTGTCAGCTGAGCGCCATCTTTGGCTTACTCTCACTGACATTAAGGAGAAGGACAGGACTTTTCTCCTGGACGCCCCCATTTCGAGTGACGGTCTATTCGGAGATTTGGTCACTACGGTCGTGGAGAAGTTTCGAGCAGCGAAACAGCAGTCCGCTGCGTTCCGTCAGCTCATCCCTCGCAGGGCCAGGGAAGTAGAGAGTCAGCCACCGGTGGTTCGTTCACGCTCGTCGTCTTTACAGCACCGCGAGGTCCAGCGGCATGAGCCATCGCCTAAGTTACCCCCTCGTAAGGACTGGGGTCCTAGGTCTCGCCCACCGGCTCACCCACGACAACGCAAGCGGTTAGACCTGAGTTCGACGGCCAAGTCCTCTCGTCCTCAGGCTCCTAATAGCAGTTCCTGATTCCTCTGCTCGTCTTCGGAGGCCAGGCCCTCCTTTAGAGAGAGTGTACGAACCGCACAAGCGTATTCGACTCTCTCGCTGTGGCCTCCCGACTCCGATCTTAACGGTCCCGCCGCATATTGCGCCTCGGGCAGTTTTAGATCGAGTCCTTATGACGAGCACCCCCACTCCGATCTTGACGGTCCCGCCGCATATTGCGCCTCGGGCAGTTTTAGATCGAGTCCTTATGACGAGCACCCCCTCGGATACTCTGCGCGTTCCAGCTTTCATAGTTCGAGAGAAAGCCCAAGGGTCATGCGAGCATGGCCCGTTTATGACGCACTGCCCTATAGGTTCAGTACTGGAGTTTCTTCAGAGTCGTTTCTCTGAAGGGGTTAACCCCACCACTCTTAAAGTGTACGTGGCGGCCATATCGGTGGGACATGCACTCGTAGGAGGTGTTTCGGTTGGTCGTCACACCCTAGTGTCACGTTTTATGCAGGGTTCGGGACGGCTTAGGCCTTTCGGCCCAGCCCGAGTTCCTTCTTGGGACTTATCGATTGTGTTGGAGGGCCTGACAGGCCATCCCTTTGAACCAATGGAGTCGGTGTCAGAGAAGTTACTGACCATTAAGACCGTTCTTTTGGTGGCTTTATCCTCCCTTAAGAGGGTAGGGGACCTGCAGGCTCTCTCCATTAGTCCTTCGTGTATGGACTTTGCACCAGGACTGGTAAAAGTCTTTTTGCGACCTAGGCCTGATTATGTTCCGAAGGTCGCTTCA
>NW_015661870.1:97213-116604 GCF_001515625.1 Sinocyclocheilus rhinocerous | reverse complement strand
TATTTAAAAAAAAAACTAAGAATGCCCTTCTCAGCTGCCATAGTTGCAACTCTTGCGTCATCAGAACAGAGTGTTCAACGCACCACCGTTTCCGTTTAAAAAACGTTTTGCACCGTTTTGTCGGGGCTGAACGCAGGCCTGACACTGACAATAGTATCCAGCTGCAGACCCGCGCGACCACGAGTGGGTAGAGTGAAATTAAGCAAGAGCCGTGTATTCAAAATAGGCGGGGCTTAGCAGCCCGGACATTGTCTATGATCGGTCAGTTACCATGGGTCGAAATAAAAAGAATAATATTTTAACTCTTCGCTGTTGGATATTAATCCAACTGTTATAAAATATAATGATTGACTTTATTTACATATAAAATATTACCCAACCCGCCCCTGAAACATCATAGAGCCAGCATTCACGTGGTAGCTGTTACTTTTCACAGCGCTCTGGATTGATTGGCCAACCCTAGAAGTTTGTGATTAAGAGAGATTTATAAGGCTGATTTATATCCGTACATCAAGTATTAATCGTTCAGGTTCACGAGAACGCTTTTAGGCCGTTTCTCAAACGGAAGGCTGCATCCTCCGGAGTCCGGAGGTCGCATTTGTAGGCTGATATGTCATAAAGAAGATCTTATTTTAGAATATTATCAGTTATAAATTTGACCATTATTCTTAGTTAAGCGTAAAATGTTGTAATATGCTTATGACTCGCGAATGTAATGCTCGGTTAACTGAAATAAACCAGGCTTGATGACGTATGCAACCTGTAAATGCGACCTCCGGAGGATGCAGCCTTTCCTTTGAGAAACGGCCTTAGTGTAAAAACGTTTTGAGATTTAAAGGGGTCATATGATGCGATTTCAAGTTTTCCTTTCTCTTTGGAGTGTTACAAGCTGATTGTGCATAGATAAGATCCCTGAAGTTGCAAAGACTAAAGTCTCAAAACCAAAGAGATATTCTTTATCAAAGTTAAGACTCTGCCACGCCCCCCTAAAACGGCTCGTTCTAACACGCCCCCACATATCTACCTCACTATGTGAAAATATCTGCGTAATGCCGCTCAAATGTGCACGCAAAGAAAGAAGGCATGGTTTCAGTAACCGCAGTTAGTGTTGAAGCAGCCATGTCACGGAGACGGCTGTGTGTTTCTAGGCGAAAGCAAAAACACTTTATTTGGCCTTCCGAAAGTAGACGCATTTAGGAATCTTTAAGATTACTTACAACAGAACAGCAATGCATTTTATGGACGACCGTTTCGTGAACCTAGGAGAGGAGGTAATTCTGACTTTGCTATGACAATCTGGCGCTTCTGAATCAGCTACTGTTTTGTTATTAGTTTAAGTATTTGCTATTGACTGTTCAAATGCGGAGTTTTGCGCATCGTGTGTATGTGTGTGTGTGTGTGAGAGAGAGAGAGAGACAGGGTCACATCACAGTGGAGTCAGCTGTCTTAACCGTGGCTTGTGTACTGCAAACACATACCAGCTTCATCACTGTGTCTGTCACACGACTCTGTTCCCCTTTCGGGCTTGAACTGATGGTAAAACTAATGACATTATTTACTGTCTTTACATTTATTTTGAAAGATGAAGCTCGCGATTATGGTAAGGGGCGTTACATTTCCGACGAGTGCTTGCGGTGTTCGGCCAATCACAATGCACTGGGTCAGCTGGCCAATCAGAGCAGACTGCGCTTGTCAGAAGGAGGGACTTTGTAGAAAACGAAGCGTTTGAGAGAGGCGGGGCATAGAGGACCTACAATAATGTACAGTATTTGAAAAATAATGTGTTTTTTTAACATTAAAGCATGTCAACATATTCTGTTACACCAAATACACAAAATAATGATCTTTAAAAAAGCATCATATGACCCCTTTAAATATAGCTCAATGGAAAATTCGGATTCTTGTGCCGCAAAGCGCCCCCTGGAGTAAGACTACTTTTGTCAAGGAAACGTTTATCAATATTTGCCGCCCAATGGTGCGGAGACATGCACGTACCGATTACGCCATCACTCGAGACTCGGCATAAGCTGGAGGAAAAGGCCAATACTGATACATTTTTTAAGTGCATATATTTATTTACACAGATTTATTTACACAAGTTGTTTTAGTCAAACATTCAATATTATATTTTTATTTGACTGCAGTGCCATGAAAATAGACAATTCTCGTATGCTACTTTTAAATCTGTTGGCAAAATAGCACTAAATTCTCTGAGGAATCGTGTTCTCTTTGAAACAAAAAAATAGCTCCATTTCAAAATAAACTTGATAGCCATGTCTATGCTTTGAAATGTCCAAAAGATAGCACTTTGAATTTAGATTTCAGTAAATTACATTCAGATATTGAATAATTATAATACACATACAAATGTGCATAAACATACACACAAAATATTAACAGTAAGAGTACCAGTCATTATTAACCGTACCAAAATATTTTTTGCACAACTTTGCCTGTTAGAAAACTTTATGTAACCAACGCATGAGAGACATGCACAGCGATATGAGACAAGAACAGGATCATCTGAGGTTCTGTATAAGAGTGAATGGCAGATTTTACACTACATTGAGCATGTATACCTTGTTTTCCTTGTTAGTCATAAACCGTGGTTCTGTGAACCCACATAGCTAGGGTTTTCAGATCCAAAGATTAGAGCCAGAAATGTAGAAAATCCATGTGTGTGTGTGTGTGTGTGTGTAAAAGGAGGCATTGGAAACTCAGTATACTGGCCAGACAACCTGGACAGACAGCCGAAATTTGTTACAAGGTACAAATGAGTGTAAAACAGCATTATAAATGGGAGGTAGTACAGTTGATTGAATGAATGAACCAAAGTGGTCTATGTAGCTGAGAATTCATCGCCATAACACTAGATGGCAGAGTCACCTTAACAGAACAGTTTCTGGTAGCAAATGCAGTAAATTGTTTTGTTTTTTTACATTGTGAAAGCTGCATGTCACTACACTCTCAGAAAAAAGGTCATTGGGGTGGTACTTTAATTAGGTACAAAAGCTAAAAGGTACATCTTTGTACATTATTTACCCCAAGTGGTTTATATTAGTATCTTAAATGTGCGTATTAATACATTTAGAAAGGGTACTGCGTGATATGGTGAGTTTTGTACTTTTTTTGCTGAGAGTGAGACCCTGTTTAAACCAAAAAAACAGAAGGCCTTGAAAGAAATCATTTTCACTTCTTATTTGCCCCTACATTTTCCTGTTTTCTTTTATTTTGTTATTTTTTGTTAAAGGTATGGAAACTACTTAAAAAAAAAATAATAATAATCATTACTAGTTTGACATTAGTAGCCACTTACACAAAAATTTCCATATTACAGCAACAAAGATTTAGTAAAATCACTCCATCCTTAGGAGCAGCCAGGACTTTGACACTTACAATTTAAATTTTTGTCTTTTTTCTTACAACATAATATAACAACCACAAGGTGCATGGCTTTTCGTTTGCCTTTTTTATCCCTGAAAACAGTGCTTAAGATTATAGCTCACTCAAGCAAATTTATGAAAATAAAATGTCTGTGGTCAAAGTTCATATCAACAGAGCAAGGCAGTGATAACAAGATGATGTCTTTTTCCGGTTAGAAAATGCACCCTGATTTGGACAGACAGCTGTCACGTCACTAACCGCAGAGGTCATGCTCACCAGCACAAGCACAAATGCACACAAACCCGAATCCCCTTCTCCCTTCATTTTGGCTCCTGGAAATCAGTCGTAGACAGATTGAAAAATCCCCTGCATGTGCTCGATGACATCTCATCCTTTATCATCTAAATGATAGAGTAGCACTGAAGCTCCATGATCAGGAGGCAGGGTGTGGCAGCTGCCCAGGCCGCAGATGCACGAGGCTGGGGAGGATGAGTACGGCAGCAGCTTGTACTGCTGGAACTCCTGGAGCACCACCTTCAGTCTCTTCCGCCTCCTCTCAGCCTCCTCCTCCTCTTCCTTGTCATCCCTCTGTTTCTCTCTCTCCCTCTGGGCTTCGTCCAGGTGGATCTTGCGTAGCAGGTTGTTGATGAGCACAGAGCGGCGGAGGTAAGCCTCGGGGTCGTCTAGGAAACGCAGCTTCTGCAGAGACAGGCGCAGGATGCAGCTACGCTCCTCACGCAGGATCAGGTGCTGAGGAGAGACAGACAGGTGAGGAAAGACAGTTGGAAGATGACAGGTGTGAAGACATGAGACAGACATGAAAAGGTTGTTTACATGAAATCTATCTATCTATCTATCTATCTGTCTGTCTGTCTGTCTGTCTGTCTGTCTATCTATTTATCGCTCTGTCTGCCTATCATTTGTCCATCTGTCTATCTGTCTGTCTATCTATCTATCTATCTATCATTTGTCTGTCTGTCTGTCTATCTATCTATCTATCTGTCTTTTTATCATTTGTCAATCAATCTATCTATCTATCTGTCTGTCTGTCTGTCTGTCTATCTATCATTTGTCTATCTATCTATCTATCTATCTATCTCTGTCTTTTTATCATCTATCTATCATTTGTCTGTCTGTCTGTCTATCTATCATTTGTCTGTCTGTGTGTCTATCTATCATTTGTCTGTCTGTGTGTCTATCTATCTATCATTTGTCTCTGTCTGTCTATCTATATATCACTCTGTCTATCTATCATTTGTCTGTCTGTCTGTCTATCTATCTATCTATCATTTGTCTGTCTGTCTGTCTGTCTATCTCTGTCTTTTTATCATTTGTCTATCTATCTATCTATCTATCTATCTATCTCTGTCTTTTTATCATCTATCTATCTATCTATCTATCTATCATTTGTCTGTCTGTCTGTCTATCTATCTATCTATCATTTGTCTGTCTGTCTGTCTGTCTGTCTGTATATCTATCTATCATTTGTCTATCTGTCTGTCTGTCTTATCTATCTATCATTTGTCTGTCTGTCTGTCTATCTCTGTCTTTTTATCTATCTATCTATCTATCTATCTATCATTTGTCTGTCTGTCTGTCTGTATATCTATCTATCTATCTATCTATAATTTGTCTGTCTGTCTGTCTGTCTGTCTATCATTTGTCTGTCTGTCTATCTATCTGTCTATCTATCTATCTATCTATCTATCTATCTATCTATCTATCTATCATTTGTCTGTCTGTCTGTCTGTCTGTCTATCTATCTATCATTTGTCTATCTATCTATCTATCTATCTATCTATCATTTGTCTGTCTGTCTATTTATCTATCTATCTCTGTCTTTTTATCATTTGTCTATCTATCTATCTATCTATCTATAATTTGTCTGTCTGTCTATCTATCTATCATTTGTCTGTCTGTCTGTCTGTATATCTATCTATCTATCATTTGTCTATCTGTCTATCTATCTGTCTGTCTGTCTATCTATCATTTGTCTGTCTGTCTGTCTGTCTATCTATCTATCTCTGTCTTTTTATCATCTATCTATCTACCTATCTATCTATCATCTATCTATCATTTGTCTGTCTGTCTGTCTGTCTGTCTGTCTATCTATCTATCTATCTATCATTTGTCTGTCTGTCTATCTATCTGTCTGTCTGTCTGTCTGTCTGTCTGTCTGTCTATCTATCTATCTATCTATCTATCATTTGTCGGTCTGTCTGTCTGTCTATCTATCTATCTATCTATCTATCATTTGTCTCTGTCTGTCTGTCTGTCTATCTATCTGTCTGGCTATCTATCTATCTATCTATCCATCTCTGTCTTTTTATCATTTGTCTATCTATCTACCTCTCTATCTCTCTCTATCTATCTATCTATCTATCGCTCTATCTATCATTTGTCCGTCTATCTATCTATCTATCTATCTATCTATCTATCTGTCTGTCTATCTGTCTATTTATCTGTCTGTATGTATGTATACTTCTTTTTTTTTAATTAAAAAAAAAAAGTTTCATAACTGTCAAACAAGGTTGTTGACAAACTTCGCTTTAAAAATACATTTATGTGAATTTCACTTCAATTAATTGCATTCAAGCACATTCAAATGACACTTACTTTTTGTAAATATCCATGTAGGCTTCCCTGAACATTCTCCTCTTCCGCATATTTTCGCTTAAAGTAGGCGACTTTCGACGTTGTTGACTGTTGAGGGCACTCTTAGAGGAAAGACCCTGCAGGCAAGCACACAGGGATTTTGTGAAAACCATGGCTTTGCAACTGGATGGAAATGAGATTTTTACAAATGTAACATCTCTTTTTTCAATCTCTTACTGTGAAAGATGATTCAACATAAAACAATTCCATCAGTGTAAATGTGTCCCTAACACTATGCCACTAAGTGGATTAGGGTAGACTACTGTCAGTGTGTTATGTAACAAGGTATGTGTGTGTAGTGTGTATTAATTACCTGAGAACTGCTTCACGCAGACACAATCACACACCTCTCTGACAAATCCTCTATTCACCTGAGACTCTTTCCTCTGGCTCACACACATTGCCTAATGGTTCCTCAGAGAAGGAAAGAGACAGAGAATCGTTTACTGGATGTTTCTATTTTCTATCCGATTTCAGGTCAGTATTATATTGGTGTGAATGTGTGACAACTAGCCCTGATCTTCCTTACATGCAGAAATTAGTGTAGTTCTGTCTCAGAAAAGCAAATACAAGTCGGATAGGAACTGTTGCAGTAAATGTAATGACACTAGCAGGCAGTTGTGCTGTAGTTGCACGGTGTCTTGCTGCTGTGTAATTCAGAGCCCGATCGAGCTACATTTTGATTTATCAGGTTCAAAGAAACGTGCCGCGGCGCGTGCTGTCAACACAGCGGTGCAGCGCGCACTAACCGTGGGCGGATAGATTAGTGTGGGCTGCGTGTGAATTTGTGCGAGAGAGAGAGAGAGAGAGAGAGAATAAATAGCCAAAAAGGTATTTATCTTCACTGTACTTTCTGTAAAAATACAATTCATTTTGGTGACTGTATTTTGTACAGTTCTAAATATAAACGTCATTAAATATTAAACATTTTAAAACAATTTTAACACAGGTCCTATCAACCTGTTTAAACTAAAAATCGTTATTTTTTGTACTGATAACACAGATGGTATAATGCCACATGATGCCGTTGAGTTCATATGAAGAAAATTCTGGCAATGTCCAATTATGCATAAATTATTTGTAATTCTTATGTTAGCTTACTCATAATTATCATGAATTATCCTTATTATGTTTTGTATTTTATTTTTAATTTATTTTATTTAAAGCAATTCACATTATTTATTTCAACACATTTTTAACATTGTTTTGCGTTGCTAGCTGCACCGTGGACAAAATAGCAGTTGTTTTTGACACTGGATGCAACAGCAAAAACAATAGTTTTCGCTTTCTAATGTAATTTTAGAAATGCTATTTTGCATTCAGCCATGATTTTTTTTTTTTTAGCAACATCCAGTATTTAGGGTTAACAAAACAAGATTAAGTATTCAGCTGGTCATGTGATATGTGATCCATTCCATGCAAATAAAAATCTTATTTAAGCTAATTATTTGATTGGAAGCTTCATTTCATCATCATCTAAAATGTACTAATGAGTTTCAGGAAAAGCCAGTGCATTTTTTAATTTCTCCGTAAAAATACATTTTAAAATATTCTAAACTAAAACTAAATATTCTAAACTAAAAAATTTTAAAACTAAAAATGGAACCTAAAGCCTAATGTTAAAATATTTTTTAACAGTATGGCAATGTAGATTAAAGTTATTTACAGTAGCATTTTACTTTTTTATTTTTCTAGTGTGCCAAATAAGTAGCCTACCTTCAATAACTGAAAATAACACAGAATATGCACGTTGTATAATGCAGCAGCCACTCAACTGTCACGCTAATGAATGAATCACACGGAACGCGCATTTTCCAAAAATCAAAAAATATTCCAAACTAGAGAACGGGTCTGTTATGTGTAGTACGATTATACAACTGCATTTGCTATAACTGTTGAAAAATAAACAAAAGCATGTAGTAAAAATAGAATATGATGTTTTAAGTACACTAACATAGAAAAAAAAAAAACTAGGCTAACTTATGTGATTAACAGAGGTAAATGATCCTACCTTATTTCTAAAGCCACATTAACAGTCCCCGCACGCGCGTTCTTCATCAAACCAGAGGATCAAAACAGCTCATACTGTGCCGAATGTAGCCGCTTTCAGCTCCGCCTGAGCTTGACGCTTCGCCCCCAGATGTCGAAATCTTGCTTTTGATATAATCCCTGTAGTATTCGGCTCACTCTCGGCTCTTAAAATATCCCCTTTCTGTGCAGCGAGCAATAACAGACTGCACCGGCTCCTGATTGGTCGACGCTGAAACAGATGTTTCCTGTTGCTAGGAGTGTCACTAGGCAATGATGACGCTCCAGCATCAAACTCCATTCTTCTCGCATCCTCTGCTGCTGCGTTTCCTCCTCTCTCTTCTTGAGTATTTCTTAACATATGGCTTATCTCCTTACTATCGGTTTTACTTTTGAAAGGTTTTATTGCTCGTATATTCCTACAACATACCTCTCTGGCGTACATTAGTATATAATAAGTTGAAACCTTTTAAACGGTTAAATGATCTTTTAACCTCACATCTCCAAGCTTAATTATCTCCTTCGAGCATAAGCGATTCTTCCACTCCCATACGCAAACATTACATGATGGGAAAATTAAAACACTCTTCTGGCAAACAGTTTCAGATAGGCTACTTTGTCAGTCTGATCAACAGATGATATGATCATATGGCTGGTTAATTGTACATTTTTCAGTGCCAGTATTACCTATTTTCACAGTTGTGGTACACTAAGACCAATGTATAATCAATGTAACAAAATAAAGATTTATTGCTATTCTTAATCATAAAAAAAATCACATTGCCAGCAAAAGTAGTGTATTACGGATGTCTTTAATGATAGACAAAAATATATGCATTTATCTCCAAAAACCACGTTGTATTTGAATGCATGCAAAACAGGCACTATTGATTTTTAAAACACTGTGGTCCATGCATCTGTAATGTTCCAGAGTTTTCCATGCTAATCTCCAACATCACTGGCTATAAATAAAAATCCATACAGGTTTGGCCAGATCAGGCACTTTATATATGCATAAAGCATTACAGGCATGCATTACAACAGAGTTTGGGTTTTAATGTCATAAGGACAGTGTTAAGATTGTCTGAAGATTTTCTTGGACATGCGTGAGTGTCTGTGCTCTGAGTACAGACAATTTTTGGTAAGTAGAATTGGTCTCTTTCCAAGCAATTACAATGAATGGGGACTGAAGCTTTCAAGCTTCAAAATGGATTCACAAGCACCATAAAAATAGTGCATATGACTTGGGCACTATACTCGAAGCCATACAATAGCTCTGTGAGAGGAACAGGCCGAAATGTATTCCATGATATTCTCCAGTGGTCTGCTAGGCATTTATGATCAGATCTTTGAGTAACTGATTGACATGAATTTGAAAAACAGATCAGTCTCTTCAAATGAATCATTCACACCATTTTTGTGAACTGTTTCACTGAACTAAATCGAGTGAAAGGATTCATGCACGATAGATCAAACATGGATGTCAAAATTTTCAATGAATAACATTAGTCTTTTTAAAGGTGACATATATAAAATCGGGTCCCTGGTGCACCTACCAACAGAGAAAGGCTTACCAAAAATTTTTACTGGGTTGTTCTTTTTCACGTTTTCTGGGCAAGCTTGTGAAAAAACGAGCATGTCAGATTTTGCTCCCCCTTTGAAATAGAAATGGGATCTTTAACGCCCCTTAATCTGCACATTTCCACCCACAGCGCCGCCTATGTGTTTTCGCAAGTGACAGTGCCAATGGTGTGCCAGTTCTACCACATGGCAAAAGTTTGAGCAAAGCATGCTAACTGTTCTGACACACAGATCTAATATAAACATGCAATTTCTTTCCCAGCTATTTACCTTCACAGACATAACCGACTGTTTTTGTAACTCATGTGTTTTTCACATAAACTTGTGTTTATTTGACAGTTTAAGCGCAATAAGACATTGGCTTAGTACTCACATGCCATGTGACAGACACTTTCTGTGCGTGTGCTTCAGATGTGTGCACTCAGTAAACCATATATCAGAAGTTCAAACTGATATGGTTTAAAACACATGATTTCAGCGTGATAGACAAGATAATCAAAACCAAGCAGATGTTTTGTAGCAGAGTATCTGAGGTACAAGCTGTAAAGGCACAGCCTATTCTGGAAAAGGGGGCGGGGAGCAGCAGCTCATTTGCATTTAAAGAGACATACACGAAAACAGTGTGTTTCTGCTTCCAATCAAAATAGGCATTTTCAAAATGATATTATAAATGATCTGTGGGGTATTTTGAGCTGAAACTTCACAGACAAATTCTGGGGTCTCCTGAGACTTATATTACATATTGTAATAAGGGACATAATAGGTCTCCTTTAAATCCTGACCAGCACAAGTCCTCATTCAGTGAAATTACTAAAAAGAGTTCAAAAATGGTTGAATGGTTGAATGAAAAGCATTCATAATAGAACATTATGAGGGTGAGTAAATAATAAAACAGAAATTTCATTTTTGGGTGAACTACGTCTTAAAGTCAATTGCTGATATGAATAGGGATAACTTGTGTACTCCTTTTAACAGCAACTTTTATCATAACGCTGTCCGTGAGTCCGTGACTTTATATTACAGCATAATTTGATGTAAAATGTAATAAAAAGAAACAGCTTTAGTGTCATCGGTAGGAGAGCATGAATGAAAGTGCATTCCTGACCAGCACAAGTCCTCATTCAGTGAAATTACTAAAAAGAGTTCAAAAATGGTTGAATGGTTGAATGAAAAGCATTCATAATAGAACATTATGAGGGTGAGTAAATAATAAAACAGAAATTTCATTTTTGGGTGAACTACGTCTTAAAGTCAATTGCTGATATGAATAGGGATAACTTGTGTACTCCTTTTAACAGCAACTTTTATCATAACACTGTCCGTGAGTCCGTGACTTTATATTACAGCATAATTTGATGTAAAATGTAATAAAAAAACAGCTTTAGTGTCATCGGTAGGAGAGCATGAATGAAAGTGCACGTGTTCAACTAACAGTTTTCTGCTCATTAAACATTTGGTCTCACCAAAACTGGTTCAAGCTTACAATGATCTGAATTCAGGCATTTAATCATTTCAAATCAATCCTCTATTCATGAAATCGCTAGGCGACAATCACCGTGGCTCGGGCTATAATGCGTTTTGATTGGTTGCTGCTGGAGTTGAAGAGAGTAGTCTGTATATTACGCCATGAAGTAATTTCCTGGTTTCCAGATAAGAGGCTATATCAAGTACTCTCAGGGAGAAGGAAAGTGGCGTGTGGGTGTTTCTTTGTGTTTGGATGTGCTTCCAAAATTTACATGCCTTATCTTTGTTTGATACTGTTAAAAGTGCTTGTTCAATTCCGGTTTTTGTGGGTATTTTTGGTCTTGGCTTTCACCTCCTTCCCAAAAGAAAATCCAGCTGAACGCAGTAGGTATGAGTGATTAGACTTCTACCTCTCTCTCCTCTAAGCTTCCAGTAGTGTGTGCCAGCGGCAGACTTGTTGGTTTCCGCTCTCCTTCATGTCCTGCCAGTGAAGAAGTTCCTCCTCACCGCTGCTGTTCTGGCCCAGAGCCATCCAGCCAATCATCTCCTTGCGCTTCATGTTCCGCCGATTGTAAATGGAGACCATTAATGTGACGTCTGACAGTTGGAACAGTGCGACCTGGAAGACAAATGTCTCCTTGAAGACAGGATTTGGCTGACTGCGACGGATGGACGTCTTACAGCGGGATATCTCCTGTCCCATGGAGTTTAACAGAGCGAGCTTACCAAATGTATCTGAAAGAGAAACACGTCACTAAATCACACCTCAATATATTTACTTAATTATCTTGAACGTGAATCTTTTATGATTTATTCCATCTTCTCCCAGTGATCAAATCTTTTTGTTATTGGATAATACTAATCTGTGAATTTGTTTTATATTAAGCAGCACAACTGTTTTAAACATTGATAACAATAAGAAATGTTTCATGAGCACCAAATCAGCATATCAGAATGATTTAAGAAGGATCAGATGTAGATGAGTTTTTCTCATCTGAACAGATTTGGAGAAATTTAGCATTACATCACTTGCTTATCAATGGATCCTCTGCAGTGAATGGGTGCCGTCAGAATGAGACTTCAAACAGCTCATAAAAACATCTCAATAATCCACAAGTAATCCACACAACTCCAGTACATCAATTAATATCTTGTGAAAAGCTGTGTGTTTGTAAGAAACATCTATCATGGTGTTTTCACTTTAAACTGTCGCTTCTGGCTAAAATGAGTCAATAATCCATAATAATGCTTCCTACAGCGAAAAAGTCCATGTTCTATTGTCCTCTCACATCAAAGTCCACCAACGTATTTGTTTAGAACTGTTTTCCCATGTAAATGATGTTTTATCTGCGCATATTTCTCTCCTGATTCAGAAAAAACACTTTTTCACTGAAGAAAGCAACTTAATGGACAGAACAATTATATTTTAACCAGAAGCAATGGCTTGAAGTGGAATTGTGTGGATTACTTGTGGATTATTGTAATGTTTTTATCAGCTGTTTTGGACTCTTATTGTGATGGCACCCATTCACTGCAGAGGATCCATTGGTGAGAAAAAGTTGTAGTGCTAAATTTCTCCAAATCTGTTTTGATGAAGAAACAATCTCATATATATCTTAGATGGCCTGAGGGTGAGTACATTTTCAGCAAATTTCATTTTTGGGTGAACTATTTTTTAAAGAGACATTTAAAAAAAATCTTACTGACCCTAATGGTAGAGTAGATAAGTACAGTAACAAATATTGCTTTTATTTTTAAAGAAAGCACAAATCTGTGACACAGCATTATATCACAGTATATGTTTGTGTATGTATGCATGGTTTTCTTCAGCAGTGACTCATCGACTTGATGAGAGAGGTGTGAGAAAAAGATCTGTGGCTCTGTGATCGATTAAATGCCCTGTAACTCCATTCACCTAGAAGCGTCATTGTGAGTGACTGTGACAGATTAATAGTCATACGAACAGCATGGACTCTAAAAGCCTGATGTTTGACCCACAACACAATGTGTGAAGATGACACATTCAAAATGTGCTTGTACAAATGTCTGTTCTAGCAGCTTGTTCGTGTAGGAAGGATTTATTGCAGTACATTTACTCTGAATCAATATCAGACGGCTTTACAAAAGGTTATTTGCTCAAGAGTCACTCCTGATGGTCTAATAATGCCTGTGAATGTGTTTCTGAGCCTCTGTTATTGTGAGTGGGACGGTGTGTTTACCTGGAGGTCTGTTGAGAGCGAAGTTACGGAAATGGTTGCCTTTAATGATCTCTACAGACAGTCGTCCTGTGGTGGCGTTATATGATAAACCCAGCAGTAGTTCTGGGTTTCCACCGTGAGACACAGAATGACTGGAGGAAGCACTGTCACTCTGAGCGCTGAAAGACACCTGGGAGTCTACTGTCTGCAGGGAGGGAGATGCCAACCTAATTAGTTGGTGTTTGTACATAAAGTATAGTTCTACATAGTTTTTCAACATATGGACACTGAACTATTTCATTATGCTTGATGGCATTTCTTTGTAATTATTTGTGAAATTTACTAGCTAGTTTGGCATTAAAATTGTTTCTGAGTAAATCCTACACCAATTTATTTTCAATGTACCTTTAAAAAAAATGTAATCCCTTGTACATGTGACCCTGAACCACAAAACCTTAAAGGGGTCATATGATGTTGCTAAAAAGAACATTATTTTGTGTATTTGCTGTAATGAAATGTGTTTATGCGGTTTAAGGTTAAAAAAACACATTATTTTCCACATACTGTACATTATTGTTTCTCTTCTATGCCCCGCCTTTCTGAAAAGCGTCGATTTTTACAAAGCTCATCGGTCTGAAAAGCGAGGTATGCTCTGATTGGCCAGCTATCCAGTGCGTTGTGATTGGCCGAATACCTCAAGCGTGTGACGGAAATGTTACGCCCCTTGCCATACTGTGCTGCCCTGTCAGGTCGGAGCGAACAGAAAAGTTCCAACATTTTATATTCTGACGAGTCTTTAGAAAGATTTGTTGAGTTTGTAAAGTTAAATATTCATAAAAAGCATTTCCGAAGCTGTTTGCACATAAAAATGTCTATCCAAAAGTATCAAAATTTATCTGTCCACTTCAGCCTTTAATCATAAGGACAGTGTAAACTAAAAACATTTTTTTGCGTGGGATTTACTTTGAAATAATTTTCACGGCAAAATTGCTAGTAAATTTCTCAAATAATTAGAAAAATTAAATAATAATTATAATTACAAATAATAATAATTAGGAATAGTAAAACAATAATTCGAAAAACAGCAAGTAACACACTGAATTAAATGCTACATTTTTACATTCAAAAACTGAAATAGACTTTTTTTTTTGGAAGAACATATTCCATTAATCTTCATTTACAACTTTGAAAAATAATTTTCAGCATAAGAGAGTTCTGAGGTGTTTCATTATCTCAACTGAAAATTTTTTTTTCTGCTTTGCAAACCTAAATATTTTGCTTTCTGTGCTTTATATCATTTTGTTATTAATTCTGCACGAAGGTAATGTAATCTAGTTGGATATGACTTTATGTACTGTATATTAATAGACAGATAGTAAGATAGCTAGATAGAGACAGACGGACGGACGGACGGACGGACAGACAGACCGACGATAGACAGACAGACAGACAGACAGACAGACAGACAGACAGATGATAGATAGATAGATAGATAGATAGATAGATAGACAACTTATAAAAAGACAGAGATAGATAGATAGATACACAGACAGACAGGCAGACAGACAGATAGATAGACTTTGAAATATAAGAGATTTAGAGGATCCAATTATGAATCAAACATTGTAACAAATATATGTATAAATGTAATATATATAGATTATAATTCAATATAAATACAAATATTATTTCTGGCACATATACAAACATTTTTTAAAGAATTTTTTTTGTAGTGGGGCCAGAAATATTGAACTACTGGCCCAACTGTGACAGCTGAAAAATCCTTACTGTTACACACACAAAAAAAAAAACTATGAATACTATCAAAGCAAGTACACACACACACACCTTGAGATTACTACGTGGCTCCAGGACCAGTGTGATCTGGAAGTGTCCTGAGTGTTTCAGCCTGCTCAGCTTGTACATGGCTTCTCCCATCATCCTCTCCCTGTTCATCTTGCCCAGCGCATACAGGCGGAACCGCAGCGCAGAGGAACCCAGATCCCCCGGCTCTAGATGTGAGAACCAGAATGTCTCCTCAAACCTAGGCATGGAGCCTTTCTGCACAGCCGTCTTGTGCCGCTGTCGTTTACCGGGTAACAGCACCACATGCACCTGCCAGGAGTCCATGCCACTCCGTGCCTTGTCTGGAATACCTTGGGCCATTATCACCGTGACCAGCAACCTGTGGGTTTCAGCCCGGTAGTCGAGGGCAATTATGAGATCACCACATTTTGAGATATGTCCACAAGGGGAAGCACTCAAAGGGTGGGATGGAGATTGTTCATGCTGTTAGAGAGAGGAAAAGCTAATTTGCATATGTAAACACAAACATGCTCAATGCATATGTATACATACAGATCTAACACACTTTCACACACAACCTCGCACACCTCTCCAAATGGATGAGGAAGATTTTACTGTGAAAAACTAATACTTAAACACAAGGTGTTTGCATTAGCAACAGCTATGAGTGCCATAGAGCACAGACGACTCATGAATATTCATTAGAATTTAGTTCTCATAACACTTGTGGAGAGGTGGAGAGAGATTTAGATAATTTATGAACAGAAAAGTTAAAACATGGTGTAACACATAACAGTAATAATACAGAACAGTAAATTTTAAATAAATTAAAATAGAAAATAAATAAAAAATGTAATCAATATTCTATCTATCTATGTATCTATCTATCTATCTATCTATCTATCATCTTATTAAATTCATACACATTTTTGTTATACATTTTGAATACAAGCCTTTTGTATTTACCAAGACTGCATTTGCATGATCAAAAATACAGTAAAAACCTTAATACTGTTAAATATTATTACAATTTAAAACATCTTTTTAATATATTTTAAAATGCAGCAGCCATTACTCCAGTCACATGATCCTTTAGAAATCATTATAATATGCTGATTTGTTGCTGAAAAACATTTCGTGTTATCGATTTTGAAAACAGATTAATATTTTTGTGGAAAATATGACATATGTTTCAGAATTATTTGATGAATAGTTCAAAAGTTCAAACAGCATTTATTTGGAATAGAAATCTGTTGTAACATCATAAATGTCACTTTTGATCATCCTTGCTGAATAAAAGTATATATATATATTTTTTTAAATCTTACTGACCACAAACTTTTAAAAGGTAGTCTATATAGAAGTGATAAGAAAAGATCTGGCTCTGTTGAACTCAAGCACACACACCTCAGAGCTCCATGTGGAGATACTATCCGTAGCCTCACTGTTGTCATATCCATGATTGTCGACTGCCAGACTCCTTTGTGGGTTTTGCCACCCCACACTGCTCAGGCGACTGCCCTCGTCCCTGGGTAGAGCCTCCAGACCGTCCCCTGTGTCCTGGGAGCCCACAGAGATCTGCTCCGCCATCAGAGAGAGAGGGTCTGTGAGGGTCTGGCCCTCAGGAAGAGGACTCTGTGATAACGGGTCTCTCGGCTCAGACCTCACACGTCGCCTGGACGAGAGTGGATCCTCAAAACTCTGCACACTGTTTCTCTCAGCTTCTAAATGGAAAGAATGAGACCGAATCACTTCATATGGCTGAACTAATGTGTTGCTCAGAAAATTGCTTTGTCTGAGATGTTTCTCCAAAAATAAAAATGGTAACACTTTATAATAAGGTCCTATGTTAATGTCCTATGTTTTTACAGTTCTTTTGCTTTAGACCATCAATTAATGTTAAATCCACAAATAAAATGTTAAGGTTTCAACTGCATTTGTCTGGGAAAAAAACCCAGCAGATATTGATTTTATTCATTATTTTCAAAGATTTTAATGTAAAAAAAAAACAAACTTTAATAATGTTTATTAGTTCTAACAAATAAGTTTTCGCTCAAAACTAACCAAAATTGAAAATAATTTGTTTATAATTTCCACACAGGAGAGACTTGGTGTTGTTTCAAAACAAAAGGAAATATATCGGCATCGGCTATTGGCCAACATGTTTCGTAAAATATCGGCATATCGGATATTGGCAGAAATCCAATATTGTGCATCCCTAGAGCAAATGAAACCTTATTGCAATATATTACCATAAACCATTATGTTAATATATTTAATTTCTATTTAAAGAGTAAAGAGCTATAAAACTAATATAGATAATTCAGACAATTTAGTCTTTAATATTTGAGATCAAACTGAATGAGATTTAATTGTAGACTCCTTGACAAAACTGAGCAGTTTGAGACATTGTGTTACAGGAGAAACAACTGAGATACTAAAGAGAGCTCATTTGTAAATGTTAATTCCACTGGGTGATTCAAATAAATAGATGATTATATTAGTAGTAGACTAGTAGATTTTTAATAGAGAAATAAAGACACAATTAACAGCTGTCTCTCTCTCTTTCACACACACACACACACACACACACACACACTTTCCCTAAACTTTTAGCAAATTAAATTTTATTGACACTCTGACAGGTATCATAATTGCAGGACAGAATTCTTTGACCAATCAGGCTCTCCGGAGCAGATGATAATGATAGTAATTTACGGCTTTAAGTGCTTGTCCTACGTGACTTGTGACTCAATGAAATCAAATTTAGGGTACAAACTGTTCTACTCAGCAGCAGCGACCAATTAACTGTAGACAGGGCCAGTTACTCTGTTACCATGGCGACCGGAAAGACGCTTTTCCATGACAACTGATGCTGTGATGAACATTCTGAGAAATACAGCTCTATACAGCACTAGATATGTCTAATTGCACTGTACAGACCAGGGATGTTGACTGAGCATTAAGGGAATTAATAGTGACGTGACTGGCAGCACATTTATAAATATTTATAAAAGCTGTTTGGATTTGTATGGCATCTTCTGAAACATAGGTTAGCTTTAGCCTTTAGCCTGAGGCAGTAAAGTCAGTGTTCAAATATTTAATAAGCATTTTTATTTAACATTATCAAATTGAATGTTTTGAAAATTCGTTACATTAATTGGTTCTCATTCCTGGTTCATTTTGGGTCTTAAAACTCTCAAAACAGTATCAATCTAAGCAAAAGTCTCCATTTGTTCTCCATGAAATCTTATTGCTCTCTAAGAGGAGAATTAGAGGAGTAATATTAAAGACATCTCATTTGTTAAATTTCATTCCTATAAAAAAAAAGGACTTGTAAATGGAGAACAATGTATTCTACAAACCACTAGCCAGCACAGTATATTTCCATCAAACTTTATTTATTTATTTTTTGGCTTACCACAGTGTTATTTTAGTATTATTTACATTTATATTATATTACTTATTAATATTTTTAATTTTCAGTTTTTATCTTAATTTTTAGTTTAAGTTTTAGTAATTTAGTTATATGTTTTTGTCACTTTAATTCACTTTAATTCATTAAAAAAAATTGTAGTCTTAGTTTTAGTCATTTTAGTACTTCAACTTAGTTCAGTTAGCTAACTAACAAATTTTTGTTTTTGAAGTTTTCCATCTAATATTTATATTTTGTTTTATTACAGCTTTATTTCAAGGTTTTTAATAGTTTTAGATAACAATATCAACATTGGTTTACCATAAAGTTAATTAATTAGATTTTTATTGACAATTTTTTTTATATAATTTAAATTTTTTATGTTAAAGGGGTCATCGGATGCCCATTTTCCACAAGTTGATATGATTCCCTTTCGTGGAACTTCGAACTGCGTCCTCTAGGGGTCGCTATGGGGAACCTGATTTGAGAGGGGATTTTAAAATAGGGATTTAAAAATAAAAACACTGGGTGGATTTTTATCATTATAGGGTGGATGTGTACACACACTTCCAACACACATTTATGTTCAAACAACAACAAAAGTGAATTTTGCATCCGATGACCCCTTTAAAAAAGCCTGCCAATGTCATTTTTTTAATGGCTTATATTATTTTTTTCTGGTATTCTGATGACAGAATAAAAGGCAATGTTTTATTCACAATCACCCACACTCACACACTGAAAACAAACATACGTATCCTCAAGTAGAAATGCTTTTGAAATAACTGAATGACCTTAATGAATGAAATGAATTTCTTAAATATATAGTTCAGTCATGAAACTCTAGATGGCGCATTCTG
>NW_015661870.1:89956-96992 GCF_001515625.1 Sinocyclocheilus rhinocerous | reverse complement strand
GCACCGTATTGCCATATGCATTGGCAGTAGCAAGTTCCTGTACTTGCTTGCAGCAGCAGCAATAATCTACAACTACAGCAATAACCAACAGCAGCAGCAATTCAGCAGCAGCGTAGCTGATCTGTTCAGCCAAGACCAAATGCATTAACATTGTCATATCCATCACCATGCTAAAATGTTCAGAGAGTTGTCATGATTGAAATGCATTTTACTGTCCTTCTTTCTAAACCATGGCTCTGTGCTCTATTAATCAGCTAGGAGCCGCTTCAAAGCATAGTGAAATATTCAGTGTGGTTGACATATATGTGGCTGTAATGTATATCAGGAAAGCATAGCTATGCTATGCATATTTATATACAAATGTCTGAGTGAATAGGAGAATGTGGGTGGGTGCGTACCTTCACAGTCAGATGGCTCTGTGCTTCCTTCTTCCTTGTCAGAGAGCAGCCGTTTAAATTTGTGATGTTGCCCTGGTGCATTCTGGGTGTTGAGCTCCGTAACACCCAAACGGAAGCTTTGTGAGCGCGAAACAGAGATCTCAAACTGCTTTGCTAACTCCCCATCGCTGTCTGACGAGCTGGAAATCTCTCCATCATCGCCGTAACTATTCACTACACACACAGATGGACAAAAAAGAGACAAACAAAAAAGTTACAAAAAAATTTGGATAAAGATAAATGCAGAGAAAATGAATGAATATGGACCAATATAGGCCTACCAGCCATAATTCCAAGGCATTGCTATGTGGTTGCTAGGGTGTTCTGGGTAATTACTCTGCCATTACCATTCCCATACTAGGTGGATGCTAGGTTGTTGTTAACTAGCTTAAGTCAAAAGAGTCTTTCTTTAAGACATTCTGATCCCCTAGAAATGGCTCCAGTTCCTTGTTCAATGCAAGTCTATGGAAATTTTTGCCATGCTAGCAGCATTCAAGTAAGAAATGTCTTCTTATTAAAGCTATAGACATTATTCATTCCACAGCAGTGAGTGATTTTCTGCTTTTATTTTATGTTTGGGGTCATATTAACAATGTAAACAACAGTACTGTATGTTACGCTGCTGTCACTTACACAGATATAATATAAACATGTGATTTCTTTCCCAGATGTTTACCTTTCTCAGACACAACCGACTGTGTTTTTTTGTAACTTATGTGTGTTTTTCACATAAACGTGTGCATTTGACAGTTCAGGCGCAACAAGACATGAAAGATAACTTAGTTTAGTACTCACATCCAATCAAAATAGGCATTTTCAAAATGATATAATAAATGATCTGTGAGGTATTTTAAGCTGAACTTTCACAGACACATTCTGGGGACACCTGAGACTTATATTACATCTTGAAAAAAGAGGCATAATAGGTGCCCTTTAAAATAACCGATTTCTTTTAAAATAAATATTTTAAAATGTAATTATTCCTGTTTAAACTTTGATACTTTTTTCAGGATTAAAAAAAGATTAAAAAGAACAGCGTATTTATTTCAAATCGAAATCTTTTCTAACATTATAAACGTTTTTTACTGTCACTTTTGATCAATTTAATGCATCCCTGCTGAATAAAAGTAATAGGGCCTAAATTCTTTTTTTTTTACTGGTCCCAAATGTATATGCAGTATTAATAGTGATAACTGCCTTAGCAAGCACCATTCAAATAAAAGACCAAAAAGCAGAAAAACATTCACTTCATACTGATGCAGGACACTCTGACCACAATAACTTGTTTTTTTCCCCCCATATTCCATAAAGTGAGAGAGAAAGAGTGTTGTTGGTAGGTGACTCAGACATGTTGGTATTTTTTAATGGTAATGTAGAGTGTGTGTAGAAAGGCATGTCTACCATATGCACCTAATCATAAGAGAGTGGCCAATTAGTGTCTTTGGGTCTCTTTTTTCTCTCTTATCCATTATAGTTGTACTTCCATTCATTGCACTGCATTTCACCACATCATTCACTCACACACACATCAAATTAGGCCAAGTGGCTATGTAAGGAGCAGCATAGAAGGTTGCCATGGTTACCAGTCCCTCACACTGAAGTGCTTTCCTCAATGTACGCACCGAGTGCGTTCTGTATGACATAAATAATACCTACGCATTGAATCTGAAAGAAGAACAATCATCGCAGCTGTGCCATTCCAAACAGAACAGCTCATAAATAACTGCAGCAAAGAACTCTTCAAAACAAATGTCCTTGTAGAGTCCAACTCATGGACATTTTGTATAAAACATATATTAAACCAAGTTTACCTCTGATTCTGTACAGAAAATTTTTTTTTTCTAAATAAATAAATATTTTAACTATTTGAATGAAAACTTACTGTAGTATGAATAAATATGAATTAACAATGAACAGTATATTTAGAAATTGCAATAACATGTTCAAAAGATTAAAAAGCATTTAATATTTCTTCAAAATGCTAATATTTTTAAAAAGTTTTTTTTTTAAAGATTGAAAAAAGTAAAAAAAAAACAAAAAAAACAATATGAACTGTTAATTTACTAGGTGACAGACATTTATTTATTTAGTTAGTTAGTTAGTTAGTGAATTAATGTGAATTTCAGAATCTTTCTAGCTCAGACCTATAGAAATATCTATATTTTATCCAGCCTCTTATAGAAAAATGAAATGATTTCCAAACATTTACTGGCTAACTTTCTTTCAAAATTAACAAAATATATATATTTTTTAGAATGTCCAAGATCTTAAAGGGATAGTTCACCCAAAAATGAAAATTCTGTCATCATTTACTTGCCCTCAAGCTGTTCCTGACCTGTATGAATTTCATTATTCTGCTTAACACAAAAGACATTCTGAAGAATATTTGCTGGTCAATTGACTTCCATAGTAACATTTGTCATACTATGGAAGTCAATGGGGACCAACAACTGTTTGGTTACCAACATTCTTTAAAATATCTTTTTTCATGTTCCACAAAAGCAAAGGGTCAGTGTCAGCGAGTCAGAATTTTCATTTTTGGGTGAAATATTTCTTTAACAAACATGTTAAGAGTATCATAGGTGGTGTTTATTGACTAGACTATGTATGATTGAATTTTTGTATGTGTGTGTGTGTGTGTGTGTGTGATCGTGTGTGTGTGGGAGTGAACATGGCATGTGTATTTGATATGTGTGTATGTGTGTACAGTGTATTCATGTGTAAATTAAATGACTCCTGTTTGTTTTGAGAGGGCGTTCTCAGTTTACTGAATATATTAAATATCCAGAAAGATGAAACACACACACACACACACACACACACACACACACACGGGGCTGTGTCTTAAACCCTGCATATGAGTGACTGTGTGTCTGTGTTTAGTGTCTTTCCAAGCAACAGAATTTCTCAGAAACTTTTGCAAACAATGACAATTTAATATGAAAAATCGACAAAAAAGATATCTGAAAACTAAAGCTAAACGGAATGTGCGAGACTTCCAATTCATCAGCCGTTAGTATAGACAAATAATTAGAATAATAATAGAGTGCAGTAAATAGTAAAGCTATTTGTGCTAGAAGCCAGTGTACATATGATTATTATGATAACTAATAATAATAATAATAATAAGATAAATACCAGGTTGCAATATTAAGCAGCATAACAGTCTGTTTTTGTACAGCTAAAATTGAATAATCATCTGACACTGGAAGCCCTGCACAATTAAGTTACTAATTGTCGCATTAAAAAATTAGGTGGACTGAACAAACCAAAGCTTACTGTAGCAAGGAGGAAAAACTAATTTAAGACCCTAACAAACACTAAAATTAAGAAGCTACCAGTCAAAAACAGGTAACAAAACCTTACACAGCAAACATGTAACCAGTTTACAAGAACAGAACCACCAGTGATGTTTAAACTAAACAAACGAACAGCAGTCTCAACAAAAATGGACCAAGAAGATGAACCAAGCCAACTTCTAACACACATCTTACCAGCATCAGAGCAGCGTGAAGCCAGGAGACTCCTTCTGCTCTCCAGCTCATCTGTCTCTTCACTGATGGGAGTCAGACGTTCGGCTGAGGGGGCATAATCAAACCTGCTGCCCTGACCTCGCAGCGCCAGCTTCTCCTGTGGATCCACTCCAGATCCATGAACAACCCTCAAGTTTTGCTCCACCTCTGAACTCTCATCTTTTACTGAGACCTCAGAGTCAACAGCTCCGTTTTGGCCGAGGCGGCGGAAGCCATTGGAGAAAGCATCTGAAATCTGAACGAGCCATGAAGAGAAGGCTGGGATACCTGCCTGAGGAACATCCGCCATTCCATCAGATTTCAAAATGTTTTTCTCAACACTTTTTTTGACAACAGCTCAAAAGAAGGTCTATTTTCAGATGCACAGAAGACCCAGTGAATTCCCTCATGTTGTTACTGTTTTAAAAACAAAATCAACAGAGCTTATACAGTGCATATATTTACTTCTATAGTGCAACTAACTACCACAATTTGTACGGCAGACAGACATCAAGCGTAACTGCCTTCAGCTATTTGATGAAAACTGTTCTAAATAATACAGTTTAAACTGTTTTAAATGGTATTAAAATTTTGTCCGAAACCAATAATAAAAAAAAATGTTTTATTAAATTTTTTTATGGCCAATATCTATGGAAGCCTGTTTCCGCCACAGAACCAAAAAATAAAAAAGGTAATTGTGACTTTTTATCTCACAATTCTGACCTTTTTTCTCACAGTTGTGAGTTTACATCTCGTAATTCTGACTTTTTTTCTCAAAATTGTGACATATATACTCAAAATTGTGAGAAATAAAGTTAGAATTGCGAGATAAAAACTGTGAGTTATAAAGTCATAATTGCGAGATATAAACTCGCAATTCTCACTTTTTTTCTCAGAATTGTGTGATATATACTCAAAATTGTGAGAAATAAAGTTAGAATAAAAAAGTCAGAATTGCGAGTTTTTAAAGTCCAATTTTGAGGGGGAAAAAAGACTGATATGTTCTCAGAATTGCGAGTTTATATCTCACAATTCTGACTTAACTCACGATTGCATCTTATAAAGTCAGAATGGCAAGATATACAGTAAACTCACAATTCTGGAGAAAAAAGTCACAATTTCGAGTTTATATCTCGCAATTCCTACTTTATAACTCGCAATTGCAAGTTTATATCTCATAGTTCTGAGAAAAAAGTGTAAATTACGAGTTTGTATCACGCAATTCTAAAAAAAACAGTCTGAATTGTGAAAAAAGGTCAGAATTGTGAGATGAAATGTCCTGTATGGAAGTATGGATCCACAATTACCTTTTTTTATTCAGTGGCGGAAACGGGCTCAACTGATATCTGGGTAATAGTCCAATTTTGAGGGGGGGGAAGACTGATATGTTCTCAGAATTGCGAGTTTATATCTCACAATTCTGACTTAACTCACGATTGCATCTTATAAAGTCAGAATGGCAAGATATACAGTAAACTCACAATTCTGGAGAAAAAAGTCACAATTTCGAGTTTATATCTCGCAATTCCTACTTTATAACTCGCAATTGCAAGTTTATATCTCATAGTTCTGAGAAAAAAGTGTAAATTACGAGTTTGTATCACGCAATTCTAAAAAAAACAGTCTGAATTGTGAAAAAAGGTCAGAATTGTGAGATGAAATGTCCTGTATGGAAGTATGGATCCACAATTACCTTTTTTTATTCAGTGGCGGAAACGGGCTCAACTGATATCTGGGTAATATTCAAAATCTTTACTATTTTGTCTAAATAAATAAATTAACAAAAAAAACTAAAATCAGTCAATCAGTTATAAATGCTACAAGTGAATTTAGTCATTACAACACTATAATACACAGTATGAAAATAAATAGTCATTTTGAAACTGGTCAAAGATTGCATTTAACAATGTTATTAAATTATATGTGTTTCTAAAGATAAACTTTTAGTGACCGCTAGATGATGGTAGAGGTAATCTAAACGTAAAAATATGAAAAACTAGCATGCACAATTAAATGTCCAATTCCAATAACTTAAAAAAATCTCAAATATCAGCCAATAACTGATATGGTACCGATATATCGTGCATCCCTAGAACAAACACTTACCAGCATGGCTTCCTCAAAAAACAATCAGTTACTCCATTTAGAGCCCCTGCACCTCAGAAACTATCTACATATAGCAAACCGTCATCCAAACCAGTTCAGCAGCACCTGAAGCATGGCGTTTAACTAGCTAGTAGACTCAGGACATCTCATAGGACAGACAGAGTGAATGTTTACTAAAGGAGCTGCTTTGAAATACCACAGCAGAACTTCCTCCAACACCCAGCTGATATACTGGCTGTGTAATGTGTGTGTGAGTCTAACCAAAAAGTGCAGGGTTTACTCATAGGTGTGTGTGTGTGTGTGTGTGTGTGTTTTCCAGGAATGAACAGAGATAGGGACAACCCACAGAGCAGTGTGTCGTTCACTGCATATAACATACAGATAATTGGATCCAGTGTTCGAACTATACCGTGGACTTTGGGGGAGCCCACTTGTTTTTTTTTTATAATGGGGGCGGGGGGGTGTCCGTGCGCTTGCGCGTGCCTCAAAAGAGGGCTTACATACCATAATTCCTCCGTTCAATTAGGCCTAATTAGCGCGCTAGGACCGCGGTTCAACTTAAATCTGACAACACATCTGTAATATGGTTTCTTAAAAATAACACATAAAAAAACAGGGTTCGGCTAATGTGTGTTTCTGTCGATGGAAAAACCATTCACTCTTGTTCAATGCGAATGCCGTATGCTGGAATATGAGCAGTCGTTTATTCCGTCATCACCTGGGTGCTGATAGCGCACGCGCACAGGTGAGACCAGAACAGCACACGTTGATATCTGTGTTAAAACTAAACTCATTTAAGCTTTGCCAGTTGAAACATTTAAGAGCCAGAGGACGAGAGCTCGCTTGCGCTCATCCGAAGCGCGCAAACCTGCGTCTCAGAACGCGCGTGAATATTAAGCTCTCTCTTAAAGGAACGCTCCACTATTTTTGAAAATAGGCTCATTTTACAACTCCCCTAGAGTTAAACAGTTGAGTTTTACC
>NW_015661870.1:56747-88578 GCF_001515625.1 Sinocyclocheilus rhinocerous | reverse complement strand
CCGGCTGAACGTACTGTATCAGAGCATTCTCTTAGAGTGACAGCACTTTCTTAATATTAATCAAACAGCAACAACAAAGAAATCACTCACTGCTCTTGATTGAATAGCTTTTGTAACTTTAATAAAGATTAGTCTTTAATTTATACAGTCAAATATGCAATGCTGTTTTACATTTGATTACTTTATTCAATTTCTGTACCTGAAAACTAATGTTAGACCTACCTAAAAAAAAAATGAAAATCACTGTTTATTTTATTTGTATTTTTACTCTATTGTATTTATTTGTGCTGTTGCTTGTAGTTAGATAGATTATTCTTATTTTCTTTATTTTTATTTGACAGTATAGTTTTTCCCTAAACATGGCACATACCGATCCATACCGAAACCGTGACTCTAAAACCGTGATACAAACCGAACCGTGAGTAAGTTGAACCGTTCCACCCCTAATGCAGATGCCATAAAAATATTATAGTGTAGCTTCACTCTTTAACATTTTTACACATCCTTTTATAATACCGCTAGTTACACAAATTACCCAAGACCTTGTGATTTTACAGTTCCTAGAATAAATTGTGAAGCTAATGATGTCTTTGCACATACATTTTATTTAGCCCATATTGTCAGGCACATGGTTGAATTCATCTGGCACTGCACTCTCCAAATTATTTCTCAGCACTATATTACTACATATAGACACACTACCATTCAAAAGTTTAGGATCCATAAGATTTTTATATATTTTTTAAAAAGGCTCTAATAAAAAAAATGTAAAAATAGTAATGTGATGAAATATTATTATAATTTTCTATTTTAATTTATTTAAAAATATATATTATTGCTGTCATGAGTGTCACATGATCCTTCAAAAATCATTCTAATATGCTGATTTGGTGCTCAAGAAACATTGGGATAGTTTTTCATGAATTTAATTCATTCTTGCTGAATAAAACTTAAAAAAAATTTAAATGTTGTAACAGTAGTTTAAACAAGGGGGAAAAAATCAATTATTGAACCCTAGAAATAAGCATAAAATTTATATAAAAACTAAAACAAATAACAATTCATTGAGATCTAATCAGATTAGATCTCATATATATATATATATATATATATATATAAACTGCTCTAATTAATGAAAATTATTGAAATGTTTTGTGCCACTGACCAAATTTATTTGCTGCTATGATGTATTATTTAATGGATTTTAAAATAACATAAAATATACCCTTAAAAAGGGTTGTAAAAGTGATCTGAAATGCTAATTGAATGCTATTTATTACAGCACTGCTCAAAATATGTGCTACAACAGAACAAAATTCATAACTAAATGTATTTGCAGATGCCAGTTTATATAAGTTCAATTAGTCATATTGCTCACAGTTGCAATATATTTTCATTAAAAGGGAATTTGTTGACTACTGTAGGACTGATCTCTGCCTGGTGGAAAACAGCCCTTCAGCAGATAGGGAGAAACCATGGCCTCATATTCAACACATATTCATCAAAGGTGCTTTGAAGTGAACACTTCAAGTGTAAAATAGACCATTAAGTTGCATAAGAGTGAATATTTCACTGAGTCTGAGAGGGCAGGCACTTCTGAGTGTGTGTTTACATGTGTGTGTGTTGAATGAAAGGCTGAAGCTGAACACTATTATGCTGAACCATCTAATCTGCACCCACACACACAAGCCAATTGCACAGTTACAGTTGTCGCTGAGATGAACACAACTACCACTCACACAAACAAGTGTGAAAAACAGAAGCAAAGATAAATATGGTTATAAAAACAAGAACGAGAAAAGAGTAAACCTCCACTCGCTTCCATTGCATAGAAAAGAGCAGCATCAACATTCTGCCAAACATATTCTTTCATGTTTTTATGAGAAAGTCAGTCATACAGGTTTGGAATGACATTAGGGTGAGTAAAATGTTAACAGAATTTTCATTTTTTGGGTGAACTTGCCCTTTAAGATTCAAGTGAGATTAAATGCACTGCTGCATAGGGCTGTGAATTTCATATCCAAACACTTGGCCATTCTCTCTGCACTCTTCTACATGCGCAAGCAAGAACACACTGACCTTGTAAGCACAGAAACAGACATTCACACACACCCACATAGACCTCTGTACTGCATGAGCAAGATGGTTTCCTTGGAAACAACTCAAGCATTCTGTGAGGAGTGATTTGTGCATGGCTTTGTTCACATAAACACACATGATTTCATGTTGCCATGGATTTTCTGTTCTTGAGTGCACAGAGTTCATATAAGCTCTAAATATCATCTAACATCATTATACCATTATTAATTACTAACTATTATACAAAACAAGCTAAATGTTTAACTCATATACACTCAACACTGTTAGAAGGTACAAAACTGTCACTGAGGCGGTACCCTTCTAAAAAGTTACTAATATACACACTTCATGTATTTTTAAGGTACTAATATGTACCATTAGGGGTAAATACGGTAGATGTACCTTTTAACTTTTGTACCTCAAGGTACCGCCACAGTGGCAGCTGTGAGAATGAGTGAAAAGTGAATCAAAAATGGCTTGTGTTGCTAAACAAGACGCAAAAAGAAATATGGGGAGATGGAAAAAGACAAACTCTAAGGAATAACAAAACATTGTTTTTTAAATGCCATAAATGTCTTGCCATGCCTGAAAATGGTAAAACATCTCTATCTACTGGTCATTTGTTTGAACTGCATCATATTATAGCCTAACTGCTTAGACTGAGGAACAACAAATCGAAAAATCTTGTTAAATAGCTAGATTTTATGTTTATTTGTTTTTATTTATATATGTATTTCATTGATTTAAAATGTAAGACAATATAACACAAATGAGCATACACATTCCATATTTAATTGCTGATTAACTTGCCGTAACTTTAAATGATAAGCTTTTGTGAAGTGATTCTTTTTAATGCTTGTAACACTCCAAAGAGAAAGGAAAACTTGAAATCGCATCATATGACCCCTTTAATTGCTGATTAACTTGCCGTAACTTTAAATGATAAGCTTTTGTGAAGTGATTCTTTTTAATGCCACAAAGTTTGAAAGCCAACATTAAGGGTTTGCCATTAGTTAATTGGTACAGGATGTCATCTCTCTCCATTTTTGCAGTAAGCTTCCTGTCAGGCTCTAACACCCTTCCTGACAGCTGACAGCTGAAAACTGAAGGCTTCTCAAAATCCACTATACTCTAAACATAAAGGCACACTCTTTTATTTCTTATCCACAAAATCTAAATTCCTGGACAGAAGTGGTTCACCCTGAGTAAACAAAGCTGCACAGACAGAAAAACATGCTTCAGAACACTAGTTCACAGGCCAGGCCTTGATGGTGACATTTTAAACCCTGAATTAACTTGTTATCATACACTATTGGCAAATTGTTTTCCTTTTTTAAAACATAAAGCCCACAAAATGTTGTTTATGCTGGAAATATATATTTTTTTATTCAGCAAGTACACATTAAATTAATCAAAGGTGTAAAAAAAAATATTTACAATGTAACAACAGATTTGTATTTTACATAAATGCTGTTATTCTGAGCTTTCTATTCGTCAAAAAATCTGAAAAACAAATTCCATAAAAATATTAAATAAGCATTAAGCATTTGAACTGTCAAAATAAGAAGAAGTGTTTATTCCAAATCGCCAAATCAGCATATTAGAATGATTTCTGAAGAATCGGGTGACACTGAGAGCTGGAGTAATGATGAAATGATGAAAATTCTGCTTTGCCATCAAATTAATAAATTACATTTTATAATAAATTAAAGTAGAAAACAGTTGTTTTATATTGTAATAATATTTCACAAGTTTTCACAGTATTGTGATCAAATAAATGTAGCCTTGGTGAGCATAAGTCTCTTCTTTCAAAAACATTAGAAAATCTTACCGACCCCAAACTTCTGAATGGTAATGTAATTGATGATTTTTGAGGTAAATGAAAAAAAAAAATCTAGCCTACTTAGGACACAAATATTTGTTTCATCCAGAATAATGCACCTGCTGGAAAATCATATCTGTAAACCAATTAATGACAAAATAGTACCCTTAAGCTCACTCACAAACATATAATGTACAAACACAATTCCTTTAAAAACTTCCAGAGCCTAAATCACAGATGGGTCAAAAGGTAGGACACTGAGACACTACTAAGATTCAAAATTCTTTGTATCCTGGATTTGTGTTGTATAATGTATACTGGAGCATCTAGAAATGTGTTTATAAAGATAGGAAGGGTCTCTCTCTAATTTTTCATGTTTCACATGTAGAGATTAATGTTTTTCTGTCTCCTCCTTTAAAGCACACACCACCTGAGATCATATAATCACCCTGTCTCTCACTGTCACGCTCTAATAAAGGCAGATGTGGGGAACCGAGACACAGGTAAATGAGAATGAATCACTCTATAAATAAAGGAGGGTTGGATGAACCTCAAACACACCAGCACATTCTCTGCAGGACAAATCAAAAGCTGATAACAGAGACTTGTGATTCTGAATTTTCATGACTGACCAAATAAAGGTGCCATTTCCCAGAAACTGTCTTGCTCATGTCTGAGAACATTATTAGTCCAAGAACAGAATGGAATGCGGCAGGATTCTGGTCTCTCTGGATCCACAGTCTTCAACCATTAGACTAATTAGGTTATAGGTCTTTTTTTTCCCTCTCATCTGAGCTATCTAGAGATCACTAATCAACTAAAGCAAATAGAGATAAAAGTGAACTAATGCAAAATAAAAAAATTATTAGATCATTTGCATATTTCAGGCAAAGAGTTACAATCTCATCCCGGTTATAAAACAATAGGCCTATAGTAATAGTAGGGTAAATATATTATTAAAATAAAATATTTATTAGGCCTCCAACTATAGAGCAGAGATCAATAAGAGAACCAATTTATTATAAGTGAACTCCACCATTATGGAATATGGGAGACCAAATCTCTATTTCATGTTTTTACAGTCTCAATTCAAGATATTTCACCCAAAAATGAAAATTCTGTCATTAATTACTCACCCTCATGTCGCTCCAAACCTGTAAGATCTCTGTTCATCACATAAATTATGATATTTTTGATTAAATCTGAGAGCTTTCTAACCCTGCATAGACAGCAATGTAACTGACAAGTTCAAGGCCCAGAAAAGTAGTAAGGACATCGTTAAAATATGTGACATCAGTGGTTCAACCTTAATTTTATGAAGCTATGAGAATACCTTTTGTGCGCAAAGAAAACAAAAATAACGACTTTATTCAACAATTCCTTCTCTTCCGTGTCAGTGAATGAATGAATGAATGAATGAATGATGCATTCCTCTGCTTGCAAACAAGGTGCAGCGCATTCAGGTTTTTTATGTCAGAATGCCGGCTCCTGCTACAGCAGCATCACATGCATATATGGTGCTGTTGTGAATGTGCGTAGAAGAAATTATTGAATAAAGTCAATCATTTATGGAATTATTATTGTGTTTTATACTGTTTTCTTTGCGCACAAAAAGTATTCTCGTATTTAAAAAAAAATATTATCGAAAGTAAAAAAGTAATCCTCTTAAACATATCTGAATTTCAAATGCATTATAAGCTAATGGCTTCCAAACCAAATTAAAAGATGCAGTCCGTAACTTTTTTTGGTTACAAAATTATCCGAAATCAATATTTGAGCAAGTACATAACCAGCCAGTGTTCAAAACTATCGCCTTACTTTAGACCGATTCACAACGGTTATCTTATAATAATGTTTTCTGATGAGTGGTACGGGTAGGTTTTCGCGGGAAATTAGAGCATGCCGCTGCGTCATTACGTCACGTCTGTAAACATAAAGAAGTTGTCCCCATATATTCCAAGACGTATGCTAGAATCTGTGATTGCGAAGTACAATAAATATCCACACCGGTGCAGTGACTTGACTGCCACACACACATACTCCTCAAAACATTAGATTAACCCGCGCTGGAGCCGTGCCGGAGCACAACCCACGCAAGGAAGATAATTCCGCACACAGCTGCAACTGCAGGTTTTCAAACAGAGATGGCGACAAAGAGACAAAACTTATGGACTGCAGCTTTAAAACGTTGTAAACCAACAAAAAGTGGAAAAATGATAAACTCTTATTTTGACCAATAGAAACTGAAACGTATAAATTGTATAAAATTACAAAACACAAAAACATACAACACATTACAACTTGCCCTGATCTGACATTTATAAACAATACCTTTATACTGAAAACAGAGTTCAGGTTAAAATGCTCCTTCATTATAATAATTGGCTCTTCTCTTTCAGAAAAAGGTTACTGGAGCAATACCCCAGTTAAGAGGTACAGGTACCCGAGGAGGTACATCTTTGTACTTTTTTTTTTTTACCCCTAAATGGTACATATTACTACTTAAAGCCAAAGGTACATATTAGGCTAACTAAGGTGTACACTACACATTAGTATCTTTTGAAAGGGTACCGCCCCAGTGACAGTTCTGTAGCCTGCCTTTTTCTGATGTTTTATTGAGTGCACTTGTTTAACCAGAAGCTATTATAAAATTAAGCTGATATAAAAATTTCAGTTTGGAGAAAGTACCCTTGTGAAATACTCCGTATGTGTAGCCGAGATCTCACAGCAAAATAAACGATTACATTTCATTATAGATCTCTTTAATGATTTATCAATTTAACTATTTTTAGTACTTTAGTTCTACATTTCCCATTGGAGATCAAACAAGTTGATTTAGAAAATGAAGGACTTTCAGCAGGGGCAAAAATAAACATGTTTTCTGAAGGTTTATTTCTATAGCCTATGATTAACACAGTTGCACAATCTGTCTCTGACACTGATATGTGATTCTTCAGTTAGCTGAGGATATCTGACTCAAATATATCTATCTCACAAAAATGAGACTTCTTCAAACTATGCTTTATGCTAAAATATTTATGACATCTTCTGTATTAAAGATAAGGGCCTTGAACAACCTTAAAGTTGATTTTAGTGAAATTGTATTGATGTGTATTTCTTTTGTGCGTTATTAGGATTGTGTTAATTAGCTATTACCTTTGAACTTGCAAGAATCAAATTAAATTCATTTCATTTTTAAATTCAAATTCATTTCTGAATTTAAATTCTAAAATACTAACAGGTTCAGCGACAGCTAGGCACCTTATAAATCTACATCTAAACATATGTATTACCTATAATTCTTTATATATTATATATTTCTTCAAAGTTTAAGCGTACCATTTTTTCTTTTGGAAAAAAATTAATTGTTCTCTAAACTGCTGTCATGGTAATGACATCAGTTTGGGGGACAGTGATTTATTTTAAAAAGCCGTTTAAATAAAAGGTATTGGAAGAAACACGATCAAAATCATAGCTATAAGCCATTATAATGTGTGATTAAAATGAGAATGATTTAAAAATCCAACCATAAACGTTTTAAAACTATTTTCAAAGGCAATAACAATCAGCAGGTGAGGAAATAAACTGCAACACTAGCAATAGCCAGAACATGGATTATATAAAACATCGCTTGAAATTCTCCAGGCGTGTTTATAATCGTTTGAATGAAATGTCAGTTGTTATAATGTCATATACGTTACAGTAGAAAAGATGAACCCTTTGAGATGATGATATGAATGGTGATAATGATGCTGGCAAAATTCGTCGCTGAGCCATGCCGCAAAATCAACCAAGGAGCTTTAATAAACATACTGATAGTGTGTATAACGATATTTGATCAGGAATGAATTCAAAGCTTTCTAAAAATCGTTTAAAGCAAAGCGATACGTACTATCTGATGCCATGGTCGCGTTGCACTGAACCAGCGGCGTCAATCACCCGCCCTATCGATCGATATCTTCATAAGTATAAACAAAGAGGCTTGGCGACCGGTCTTTCTTCACGTATCAGCCCGTCTGTCCCCGTCAAACCTGCTGGAGACGGAGGAGAAGCCCACCGGGACACACCGCTGTCGCGGGCACGCATACGGGCACGAGGCATCTGGACGAGAACGCGCTGCGCGCTCTGCAGCAATGACCTCCAGAACCTTCATCCAGACTCAGTTATGTATCAGTGTATATCGTATTCAGTTTCCGCATATGGGGCCTATACATTTGTGTCTTCAACTTTTGTGTACTAGGGGTTGATTTTTATTTTTGTTAAATGAAAACCACAATAAATCTGTCCCGAATTGTTTTTACCATATGCTGTAACTTTTTTCCCAGATGGACTTTCATTATTAAAATGTATTTAAAAAATCTATTATTAAATTTGACTACATTGTAAGACTATGATCCAAACAAGGAGTAAAATAATATCATATAGTGTAAAAATAACAACGACTGACAACTGTGCCAGCAAGTTTGATCGAATACTAATGTACTTGTTTACCAACAGTGTCAGCAAAGACCATGCCTCCAGTCAGGTGTGTTGAGGCAAGTTGGAGCTAAACTCTGCAGGACACCGGCCGAGTTTGGACAGCCCTGTCCTGGAGTTTCTTTTAATGAGCTAATGAGTTGAATCAGGTGTGTTTGATTAGGGAGACACACAAAATGTGCAGTGCTGGGGGGCGCCCAGGACCAGGGTTGAGAAACACTGCCTTAGATGAAATATGAGACATATATAGTAAAAAAAAAAAAATCTTGTGGGTATTTTAGAAACATAAACTACTAGCTATAAACAAAACATTTTAGAAAAATTCTTCTGTGATATGTGTATAAATGTTGTTATAGGAGAAAGTAAATAATGCAGAGTGTTTACAGATTGCATACAAATATGAGTCAGTTGAATCATGAAGAGCAACACTGAATAGTTTAGATTTACTGAAAATAACTTAAATTACTATAAATCTACTCTCAGATCATGCAAAGCTGCTGCAGTTAGTTGCTAAAAAGAAGTATAACATTTTTATAAGCATTATTTTCTATCAATCTCCAGGAAAGAAAGTCGTCGAAAACACCATATATATTCGCACAAATTTAGCAAACAGCGACTCTGACCCTACACTGCTTATGTGCCTCATGTTCCCAGCATGCATAGAGGGAAATTAATCTTTATGTGCAATCAGTCACTATGATTTGGATGTATTGAATTCATCTTAACAGCTACGGCCTATTATGTGCAAACTACATCAATCTTGACTGTGCTGCAGATCTAAATTATCAGGTGACTCCACACTTTGGCTGAGGCAAGGGAGAGAAATGCTAGGATTGGAAGTGATAAAAGATATTGATTAAAATCAAGCAGCCGAATGAGTACATCAATAAAACCTTCAGGTTAGAAAGAACTGGCCATATGCATATAAAAGACCACACAACTCTCGTTTCTCAGTGTGTGAGATGTATTAGCTGGCACGAATACAATAGAAAGAACGTGAAATTACAGAAATTACATTCTGAATTATAAAATCGTTAACATGGTTTAAAACAACAAAGTATACTTTAAAAACTATCCATTTTAAATAGCTGCTTAATAACATGTTAATGTAAAAACTATCAAAGAACAGTAAACAAATAGCTTTTTTATATAAACAATTATTGTCTAAAATGTATATCTATCACATATTCTGATGCCAAATACTAAAATACAAAAAGAAAAAAGAAATAGCTGTCTTAAAAGCAACTTACATTCACTGCCCTTTTAACCCAAAAGCAGCAACATTTTAAAATTACATAAAACAAATCAAATGAAACTGGAGCTCAGAGCACAAATTCCACTAGCTTTTAACACTGGGCGGCCCGCCAATCACACTCCATCCAGATGGTGCTGCTTAATACTAAGTGGGATCGCTGCTCTTGTCGGGGTTCCAGTTGAATTTTTTCTTCTTTTTTTCTAGGGAATTCAAAGTCAAAAAGTGAAGTTCTTGCATTAAACAGGCTCTTCTGCCATTATTAGGTTAGCATGATCTAATGACCCAAGGGTATCTGCAGGGTTTTAAAATCCAATTTAAGGCTTTTAAACACCTGCACATATAAAATGACTGCCATATGGGCAGAGTAGGGCAAAATGACTAAAAATGATGATTTAAACAACTATACAGTTTAAATATTACTGGTTGTGACAAAACCAAAAAGTTCTAAAATGATAAACCTCACATTTAAGCCTTTAATCCATTTTAAGTAAAATGGATGATATTTATATTCATTTAAAATATATATAATTAGAATACTGGACAATTTTATTGTTGATCTGAAAAAAAGAAAAGAAAAAACAGCAGACGGCCTGAAAGAAAATGTGAATCCATTCAATGTGCGGTATTCATTGATTGCAAACTGTTCTGTAACCATGAGCCTGTAGAACGTGCGACAGACCTGTGTTTATTTAGAAAAGTGCACGTTTAATTAAATCATAGCCTTTTGAAGTTTAATAATCATGCACATTAATCAACATCTGTTTGCTTACCTGGTTCCATCTCACCGTCTTTCACTGCACTCAAACACCACAGCCGGGTCAAATTCGAGCCCTCATCCTCAATTCCTATCGTATAGAAATGGCTATAATCAATCAATGCAAACCAAACTGTAACTAGGTGAGTCTATCAGGGTGGGCAGGACTTACCCTGAGTTCTGAAGCGTAACTGAGTGCGTGTTTTAAGTGATGGGAATCTTTTCTTTTTTGATGACACCTTTGGTGAAATGTCTGGTCCAGCTGCTGGGACCAATTCTGCCTGTCTGTGACGTCGGGACTTGGAAGCCTAACCAGGGAAATGATGCAAAACAGTGCAATTACTTGCACAGTCTTATGTGGATTATGCTTAATAACCTATCTACATGTAAAGGCCTTGTAAAGTGTTTATTTTATGTGCTCATGTTATTAATTATGTACAAACAATTAAAACAATTTAACAAACAATCTGACCTGTCCCTTATGCTTTCTATATTTACCTCTATAACTTGTCCATATGATTTGGATTTGATTGACGCTAACAGCTGGGCTCTGCTGGAGCTCTTAGGATGGAAAAAAAGAACACAGTGAATGACGCACTCCTCTGGTAAAACAAAAGTACTGCAACATCACAAGATAGCTACACTGCTGCAGTATGGAGCACTATGAAGTATTAAAGAGACATATGAAAATTTATTTTAACTTAATCTCTTACTTCTTGATTTGAAGGTCCCTCTCCAGCATCCTGCTGCTCAGATGTCTGAAAAAACAAACATAGTGCTTTAAATACGTACACAGTTACAAAACACATATACAGTACATTCTATAAACATATTCAGGAATAAGTTCAGGATTAAGTGCCATCATTTATGTAGTAGTTTTGCACTACTGTTCCAAAGTTTGGGTCACTAAGATTTGTTTTAATTTTTGGAAATCTTAAGTATCGTAAACTCACCCAGATGTAAATGTAATGTAAAATATTTCAGATTTACACTATCCTTTTTATTTCTTATTCTAAATTAACATGTAAAATGTCATTTATTTCGGTGATGGCGATGCTGAATTTTCAGCATCATTACTCCAGTCTTCAGAGTCACGTGATCCTTCAGAAATCATTCTAATATGCTGATACATTTCTTAATTCTATTAATGTTGAAAACCGTTCGATAAATAGAAAGTTGAAAAGGACAGCATTTATTTGAAACAGAAATCTTTTGTTATATTATAAATGTCTTTACTGTCACTTTTGATCCGTTTAATGCATTCTTACTGAATAAAAGTAATTAACTACTTTTAAAAACAAACTAAAATTAGTTCCTCAAGATATTAATTCCTCAACAACAAACAATAATACAACATAGATTCATAAGCACAAATACACTTACTGCACGATTCATCTGCCAGCTGGAATAAGTGAAGACGGCACTGTTTAGTTTGGGAACCAGGTTTTGTTGTACAATATTCAGGTTTGGGTCTGGTTCAGTGAAAACGGCTTTCTTCACACCTTCATAATGCTCATGGACATTTGCAATTTCCTAAGGTGCGGAAAAATACAACTGGACTTGTTAACCAAAACAGCCTTCCCATTCACAAGCAACTCCTAATCACACTTGTAATTGTCAAATAAAACAGATTTGCATTTAAAAATCACAAATTAGATGCAGTTTCTACAGGATGACTTTTAGTGCAAATTTTGTTTTGTTATAGCCATAATTCATTAAGACCAATATTTAAATCATGTCTTTGACTGATCAGTGACATGACAAACATAGTGACACTCAGTGTTAAACCTGGCTCATGTTTAGCACTGAGTTTAAACGTCATAGAGCAGCTATAAAAAGCATTCACACATTCAGAAATGTATTTAAACAAATGCTGGAGGAGATACATTTTAATACAAAATGAAGCTCTTGAAGCTGTTATGTTGAATCACCTCTAGTACATCTGTGGTGACGAGTTCCTGAGGACGTGATGGCGGATCAACAAACTCTTCACAGATTTTCCTCTTCCTTCCATCTTCCCTCTTTATCCTGAAATTGAGCTGTAAACATGTACAATGAGCACCTTTGGCCCGAGTTCAGAAAACTCAGGTTAAATCAGTTTGTTTCCATCAGTACGGACACACACAGCAAAGAAAAAACACTGCTTAATAATGTCAACATGTAACTTCTCTTACATGACATATCCTAGTGAAACAGTATATTCAGTGTAAGGTGGGACTATATCCACATTAAACTGACTAATTCAGCAAGTGACTGAAACGAAGGACTTTACGGCAAATCACAGCAAAAATCTGGGCAAAACTGTGTGGTTTATGTAACACTGTGTCTTGCAGCCAGTTTAGATATACAAGCACTGAGCTTATTAACCTACCGGTGTTGGCATGGCTGTGAAGTAGAAAGCTTTATCGGACAAGAGCTTTCTGAAGACATAAACCACATCGTAATGTTTAGCATTCAATGCATCCTTCTGAAACTGCATAACATCCTTCCAGTCCTTCAGAGCGATGCGGATCTACAAAGCCAAACATTCACAATAAAACAGACAACCGCTAAAAAAATGACAATACATGAGTTTTAATTCATTTGCTGTCATGTCATTCAAAACCTGTAAGACTTTCTTTGGAATATAAAGAAGATATATTGATGTTTTGGCCATACAATAAAAGCCAACAAGGTCCAAAACAAAAGTTGTAAGGACCAAAAACCTCAAAAATATATTTTGTGCTCCACAGAACAACAAAAAAGGTCATACAGGTTTTGGAATGACATGGGAGTGAATAACCCCAGGCCCTAGTAACAGAACACAACAATTCTAAACAGAAACACTAAGACAAACAGTGACCCAGAAGGTTGACAGAATGATTAGATGCTGGGTGACAGCACACCTTCTCTCTGGGAGTGGCGAGTTGTGTGTTGAAGAGGCCGTACAGCAGATAAAGGCCCCCCACTCTGATCTGGAACGTGTAGGGAGGAAAAAAGTATGGAGCCACCACAGACAGAATCAGACGAGCAAAGCGCCTTCTCTCATTTGGCTCCGGTTTACCACTGCAGAGAGGAGGAGAGAGAAAGAAATTACTTTTCAAACATAATAGGGGATGGATGGGAACCCCTCATACAAGATCATATTTGGGGGCCTGTGCATGGAATCTAAAAGATTGAAAATCCTAGCACTAAAGCATCAATACACACAATAAAAGCAGTGACGGGGAAAACGATGCCAGTAATGTTCATAATAATAATAATAATAATAATATACAATAAAATGAACATTCAACAAGAAATACTTTCAGATATACAGACAAGTATGGGCAACTGAAATTTGAGTTTTGCCACAGTATCACATGTTCTTTATATAGTTCTCTTATGTGATGATTCTAATCTCATTTAAAAGGATTCACATTAAACTGTCACTGGCATCGATGTCAAACTCACTGGAAGATGCTGCTGAAGTCCATGCCTCTCCAGATCTCTACAAACTGCTCGTACCGAATTGACTCGGTCGCTTGAAAACGACCCAGTAGTTCTTCACAGTCTGTTTTTACCGGTCCGCTGAAATTATCCATCCTGCCCCGTAATCACCACAAAGACTTCATTGCTTATGTTTTAAAATGAGATCAAATAGCATTGTTGTTTGAGTTCTCGTCTCGCTCACATGCTGCTGTTTGATAAGAGGTTTAAAGTTTTGTACTGCCATCTAGTGTTTCGGATGTATGAAAAGTGTCCGTGTCCCAAACACAGAGGTAGAAACATGACTGGCAGTTCCACCTGTGGCACCAACTATTGTCAGAGGATGATAAACAAATTTGAAAGATTCTGTCGATATAGTACAGTAAATTCTGTAGGCCTACAAAAATACTCTAAATTATTACTTTTCAAGAAACAACTCAAAGCCAAAACAACATCTAGCACATTTTTTATTGGTTAGCCCAGTTATACATTTTCATAAGAGTTATTTTCACATTAATTTGATAAAGATTGAAGTAAAACCATGCTATATAGCATGTACTAATGATTCCATTAATGACTGTCACCGAGCAATTCATAAAAATAATATTTTAAAAAGTGAAAGATAAAAAAAAAACAGTCTGACATCTGTAATACTAGCCTAATTCAAATAAAAGCTTGCTGGCACGCTCAAGAAAGTTGTCTTAGCAACAGAAGGTCGAGGCTATTGTTTTCAAAACAAACATTCAGGCAAACATGATGAGTAGGCTATGCAAAACTACCTGCTGGATGCTAACCCAGCATATTTGCATCTCAGAGATGTCTATTTGATGTGCGTGTTTACATTGTTATGATTTAAAATGCTTAGTTTTTGCAGACGTATGTGCTATCTGGGAACAAAGAACCCCATTTCATTTTCACTGTTAAACACTGACGCATTTTACAGTGTGCCTGCATCAACACATGGTGTCATTTATGTGCTTTTGTTTTGTATACATATCCTTCATGGGTGGGGAGGGTAGGGCAGGTATGGGTAGCCTATATAGGGCATTGCGACATTATTACCTTATTACTAAATACTTAATGTTATTGTTCTGCTAGTATGTGCATTTAAGCATTAGATCTTATGTGACAGAAGACTGACAAACGCCATTTAGTCTGTTTTCTTTCCACGTCTGTAATTGCCCATACTGGTGACACATACAAAATGCTTTCCATTGAGCTCAAGCATTTTAAAGGGGTCATATGATGTTGCTAAAAAGAACATTATGTTGTGTATTTGGTGTAATGCAATGTGTTTATGCGGTTTAAGGTTCAAAAAACACATTATTTTCCACATACTGTACATTATTGTTTCTCCTCTATGCCCCGCCTTTCTGAAACGCGTCGATTTTTACAAAGCTCATCGGTCTGAAAAGCGAGGTGTAGGCTACGCTGATTGGCCAGCTATCCAGTGCGTTGTGCTTGGCTGAATACCTCAAGCGTGTGACGGAAATGTTACGTATGGCGTTATTTTACTGTCAAATGTGGAGAGCGCACTGTTGTGGCGCGAAAGTACATTGCTATGATGCGCGAGCGCGAATCTCTCCGCTCGCACACGGATTTCCTTTGTTCTCGCGCTAAAAACCGGACGCGCGCTCTCAGATATGCGCTGTAAAACGTGTCCGTGTCCGTCGCCATCGCGAATCTCTCCTCGCGCTCAAACTGTGTCCTTTGCACTTGCAAATCTCTCCTTGCTCATGCGCTAGAAATGAATTCTCTTCGCACCTGGATTAAAAGTTATCAACAAATCAGACTTTCATGACTGACCGATTAAAATGCTACGTGAAATCGAATTAGCTGGAATTATTTTGACAATCAAAGACAGATCTTTAATTTAGTTACAATGTAATATTTAGTCATATTAATCAAAAGTATATTAGAAATGGCTGGGATTGGGGTGCTTGGATGATTTGTGCAAATAACCTAGTAATCTGTCTGTTTTAACTGGTTACAACAGTTAGATCGTGGAGCGTTTGAAGCAGCAGGAAACTTCACATAGCATGTAAGGACAACAACAATAGCTCTACATTTGTACAAGGATGTTTTTAAAATTCTTTTGAGCATTTATCATGTTTGTAATCAAGTAATGCATCCTTTCATACTGGAAATTGGCTGCAAAGGCAGGTACATGCTCGAGAGTGATTTCATTAGCAAATGATTTGTCAATGGATTGTCCTGGTACTGACATATGTGATACCTGAGGTTAACCAACACTGATGTATCTGAAAGTAAAATAAGCAATAAATGTAGTTGTCAAAGTGCCATTGATTGAAAAAAAGGTACATGAAACAAGGTAATGAAAAATGTTTTATTTGATAAACCGGAATAAAGTACAGATTTGAACCAGTTACATATACTGAACAAACCTAGCTGTAAACATAATTTGCTTAATCACTTCGGCTCAATTCTCAAATTTTTTTCTCAGTAAGTTTAACAATTTGTTTTGAAATTGAGATTTGAAATTCTTATTAATTTAAGTAAACTGCATGTGTTTTGGCACATGTAAGTACAATTTTCTACTATTTGCATTACATTTACATTTACATTACAACCTCTAAACATTCTGTCATCATGTGAACCATTACATGCAAAATCATCCATTCAGTTGTCAAAATTTGTCAGTAATGTGAATAAAGCCATGCTTATATAAAAATGTGCATATTCTATTGCAGACTTGAAAACACACTTAGCTTAGTTATTTTTGTTAATAACTAAATATGAGTCAGAAATTAGGTTAAAAAATATTGAAAGGTTAGAGCCCCATTTAACATGACTTATTGATTTGTAATTGTGAAGTTACATAGAAGAACCCTGTAATTTAGTGAGACAGATATACAGATAGACAAAGCTTTAATTTAAAACAAAAGACAAAATACATCTATACAAATTATTTCAATTGTTTATTAGGTTTACTAAACAAGGTCTCTACAAACATATTGTAACTGCAGGTCCATACAAATACATTTGCAAACACACACAAGGTGCTTGCAAAAGCCTTTGAAACCTTTGGAAAGCCATACCCTGTAGGAAACATGTGGTGGAGAACCCATTCGGAGAACCTCTCTTATAGCTTATATAAGTTTGCTGACCACATGAAAAATAGTGCCTATGGTTGCAGAATGTTCCTCTTGTGCGGAAATCGGAGAAACCCTTTTCATTATTCAGCAAAACTCCCCTAATGACAGTTAGATTAACTCGATGTAACAGTGAATTACACAAAATCGGTTTATGATAGCTAAAGAAATGACAGAGAGAGCTCATATGTTTTTTATTCTTCTTGTTTTGTCAGTGCTATAAACAGCACCCTTAACGCAGGTGTATATGAAAAGATGATCTCATACACACCTAAACCTAGAGCTACTGACATTCTAAGTGATGTTGATCACTGATATATAGCACTAGTTACTGATACAATAAATTGAACCAGTTACAAAGTACAGTTGCTAGCCATACTGGCAGCGGCACCCACCACGGCTCCCACAGTCCCCACGATGGCTTGACCTGCCAAAGGGATTCCAGCAGCACCTGATGACATAAATTCAGTTGTTAGCTGAAGGGTTTGTGTATTTGCCCTTGTGCATAAATAACTGTTGTTAAACTATTTAAAGTTTTTTTTTCCCTGATATGTGACTCACCAGCGGCTTGAAGAGTTGCAACCACGGATCCAGCTGCGATCCCTCCTCCGTTAGCGACAGCAGCAGCTGACATCAAAGAGGAGGCAATAGAACTTGCAGCAATTCCAGCTGTGGTGAAACCTGCCGCTGTTAGAACAGCAGGAGCTGCAGCAACTGTTAAGACTATTGGTGCAATCACAGTATAAGCAGGTTAGTTCAGGTGGAAACACTGGAGCACATTACTGTATACGGACCACTGAAATATGCAACTAAAACATTTATATATATATATTCTTGATTTAGACTAAATAAAATAGGATTGAAAATACAATAAAAATGTAGGCTATTTAATTTTTACCTGCTCCTACACCAGCTCCAATAAGCGTAACTAGGGGAAAGAAAAAACAAGTAAACAATTGTTGAGAAACAAACATTTAAAATTCTACAGTTCTATTAGAATATACTTACATGGATCCATCTTAAGTCGACTTTACTAAAGCAAGCAAACTCAGGATGCTCTTGCTTTGCACTGATGCTCTTGCATGTGAGAGCTTGCCTTAATAACTTAGTGGGCGGCTACTTTTTGAGAAAGGAAACCGAAACACATCTGAAAACAACACACTTCCTCCATATTTTATTACCTTCGAGTAAGCTCAACTCAGCAAAAGCACTGGAGCCTTCCAAGATAGTGTACTAAGGCTCAACAGAAGACTCGATAAAGGCAAAAATCTTTGACACCTTGCCCACGCTTTCACCTGTTGCATCCATTAGTCTCCTTCTGCAAATTCGCATGAACTAAAACATGGTACAGTGCTTTTACACTGCTTCCCAGAAGTTTTTTTTCCCTGATATGTGACTCACCAGCGGCTTGAAGAGTTGCAACCACGGATCCAGCTGCGATCCCTCCTCCGTTAGCGACAGCAGCAGCTGACATCAAAGAGGAGGCAATAGAACTTGCAGCAATTCCAGCTGTGGTGAAACCTGCCGCTGTTAGAACAGCAGGAGCTGCAGCAACTGTTAAGACTATTGGTGCAATCACAGTATAAGCAGGTTAGTTCAGGTGGAAACACTGGAGCACATTACTGTATACGGACCACTGAAATATGCAACTAAAACATTTATATATATATATTCTTGATTTAGACTAAATAAAATAGGATTGAAAATACAATAAAAATGTAGGCTATTTAATTTTTACCTGCTCCTACACCAGCTCCAATAAGCGTAACTAGGGGAAAGAAAAAACAAGTAAACAATTGTTGAGAAACAAACATTTAAAATTCTACAGTTCTATTAGAATATACTTACATGGATCCATCTTAAGTCGACTTTACTAAAGCAAGCAAACTCAGGATGCTCTTGCTTTGCACTGATGCTCTTGCATGTGAGAGCTTGCCTTAATAACTTAGTGGGCGGCTACTTTTTGAGAAAGGAAACCGAAACACATCTGAAAACAACACACTTCCTCCATATTTTATTACCTTCGAGTAAGCTCAACTCAGCAAAAGCACTGGAGCCTTCCAAGATAGTGTACTAAGGCTCAACAGAAGACTCTATAAAGGCAAAAATCTTTGACACCTTGCCCACGCTTTCACCTGTTGCATCCATTAGTCTCCTTCTGCAAATTCGCATGAACTAAAACATGGTACAGTGCTTTTACACTGCTTCCCAGAAGAACCAAGTATGTTACAGGCAATTTTTGCTTTTCCAGATATACACTCCCTGATAGCACACATACATAGAGACTTCTATTAGATGTGCGTGTTTACATCTGGAAAAGACGTATTTTTTTAGAGAGTTCTGCAATATGTCTCTAGGGCATTTTTAAATAGACTTATTAGAAAATGTCTTTAAGATGTTTATGATTTATAATGTATGTAAAATTGACTTTTCAAATACGTTTATCAAATGTTTGTACACAGATGCTTTCCAGATGATTTAGAAGACATCGAGATGTGCATGCTATCTGGGCTAAAGCATTGTTACACCCCACATAGCAAATTTTCTCTGGCCCAGCTCCGGCCCACACAACCAGCTTTTGCTTGGCCCACATACCGCAATGAATTACGGTCCTAGTGTGGACCAGGTCTGGATTCCAGCAAGTATGTTACAGGCAATTTTTGCTTTTCCAGATATACACTCCCTGATAGCACACATACATAGAGACTTCTATTAGATGTGCGTGTTTACATCTGGAAAAGACGTATTTTTTTAGAGAGTTCTGCAATATGTCTCTAGGGCATTTTTAAATAGACTTATTAGAAAATGTCTTTAAGATGTTTATGATTTATAATGTATGTAAAATTGACTTTTCAAATACGTTTATCAAATGTTTGTACACAGATGCTTTCCAGATGATTTAGAAGACATCGAGATGTGCATGCTATCTGGGCTAAAGCATTGTTACACCCCACATAGCAAATTTTCTCTGGCCCAGCTCCGGCCCACACAACCAGCTTTTGCTTGGCCAACATACCGCAATGAATTACGGTCCTAGTGTGGACCAGGTCTGGATTCCAGACAAGGAACGGTTGTATGTATTATTTGTGTAATTTTAGGGACTAAACTTACCTGCAAGCAGTGAAAACAGCAGAGAGACGGACTCTCGCTACTTGTCAACTGAGTGAGTTGACGCCCCGTTTCCATGGTAACTCCTTAAGCTCCAGTTTAAATGCGATTTGAATGCTCAACGCGCGCGCCCATTAAAACACATCGAAGTTACGAATTTACATAAATAGTACATAAAAGTCCAATAAAATGTCCTGAAACTTCATCATGTATTGTTTAAGTGGATAGTAGGCCTACATCAAACTGTAAATTGAATGAGAATATGAAAGCAGTGAATAATGCCAAACGTTATTTGAAGTCAGTTTATATATAACAACAGGATATTCTATAATATAAGATATAATATCATATATCATATAATATCATATGAGACATGAATATAATTTCACATATATGTAAACAATTAAACACGCAACATGAGCTTTACGTTATGCATTTTAAAAATATATTTTCTAAATATATTTCAATATATTTAACAGTGTTTCACATATATGTGAATATATAACTTTTCTGTATGTGAAAACATTGGGATTTTACTCAAAAATATTTGAAATGGATTTTAAATGTGGGTCAAGATCGGCCATACATACGTAATCTATATTTGACATCTGGGCCAAATACTACACTTGACATCTGGCCCATGTCTTGTGTGCCGTCTTAAACCCGGTACCATCTCTGCCAAACCCTGGCCATGTTTGGCCCACATGCTGTATGCCAGTGCCGGATGAATGCCAGCTGTGCCAGATGCATGCCAAATCTGGGCCAAATTTGTTTGCTGACTGGGACCATTACACCAATGGGGACTTTAATGACATTGCACATTTAATGACATTTAATGGCATAGCCCAACCCTTCAAAAAAAAGCTGAATACCAATATCCCTCCCTCACGATCTTTAAAGTTGGCACAATGCAGTCAGGCAGGTTACATTCTCCTGGTATCTGCCAAACCCTCAGCTGGAACTCTTCAGATATGAATCCGAGCGCTGGCTCGAAGCATCATGTGCTTCAGTGCCTCAGCTCTCAGTAACCCACTCTGTGACTTTACGTGGTCTTCCACTTCATCACTGAGTTGCTGCTGTTCCTAAAGGCTTCTACTTTCCATTAATACCACTTACAGCTGACTGTGGAATGTTTAGCAGGGATGACATTTCACAAACTGACTTACTGCAAGGGTGGCATCTGATCACAGTACCACATTTAAATTCACTGAGCTCTTCAGAATAAAATTTTTTTTTTTTTCAATAAATGTTTGTAAATGCTGACTACATGGCAGGTGCTTGATGTTATACACCTGTGACAATAGAATCACCAATAATTAGTTGTGTCCCAACACTTTTGTTCAATAAGTTTCTTTCAGGCTGTCATCCAAAACCAGTCTGTCAGCATTCTGACAATTACATTTATCCAAAATGATTTTTATGATGCATTCAAGGTAGGCCTACTTGATGTTAAGCAATCAAAGAATGACCTTGGTAGGTAGGTACCAAAGGTACTGTAAGAATGTCATTGTGAGAGAAAGACTGTGTACTCAAGATGTTGAATTACTGTCTGTATCGTTACGCTTTTCATACCTGCCACATGAGTTTCCTTAAATATTCGTTACTGTTGTCTATATTCATCCGAGGGCAAACAGTGCTAAAGCTTCAGAAAGTATACTACAAGTAACCATTTAATTTCTCCCGATGCACCAATGTTAATTATGGGTGATTTTAACCATTGTTTGCTGAATAAGACCTTGAAAGACTTTTACCAATATGTCACATGTCCAACCAGACATGACAGGACTCTAGATTTATGTTATGGTTCTATAAAGGATGCATATAACCATAATTGTATTCAACTTGTCCCATTATATCGTACAGCCCTAAGGAGGGGGAACATTTTAATCAGACAGTCTAAGAACTGGACTAAAGATTCCATCTCGACCCTACAAGGGTGTTATGAATGCACTGATTGGGAAATGCTTAAAGAGTCATGTGCTGACATAGATGAACTTACTGATGTTGTTAGCTGCTATGTGTCCTATTGTGTTGATAACATTATTCCTGAAAGGTCTGTAAAGGTGTACCCAAATAACAAACCATGGATAACTAAATCACTCAAGGTGCTGCTTAAAGAAAGACAGCATGCATTTCAGAAAGGAAATCGTTCTGCGTTGAATCAGTTAAAAAAGGAAGTGAAATTGGAGATAAATAAGGCAAAGCTGCATTATAAAGAGAAGATAGAACGGGAGTTAAGAAATAGTAATTTGGGCTCAGTCTGGGATGGCATGAAAACCATAGCTGGGACAAAGCCTAAAAGAGATTCTAGTATTGGAAGGGTATAGAGATAATTTTCAGCTTGCACAAGCATTCGATTAATTTTTTGCAAGGTTTGATACTCATGATTTTGAGAATATTCTTTGTGAGCAGAAAAATAATTTAATTGGTAATAGACCTATCCCGTTTGAAGAACAGGATGTTATTAACATGTTTAAACATTCAAAAGCTGGGAAAAGCTTGGGCCCTGATAATATTGAAGGTCGGCTGCTTATCTCCTGTGCAGAGCAATTGGGAACTATTTATTATTTTATTTTTCAACTGTCCCTTACTCAACAGAAGGTGCCGAGATTATGGAAATCTTCTACAGTCATCCCAGTGGCTAAAAATAATCATCCAGTAGAACTATATGATTTTAGGCCAGTTGTGCTGACCCTTTTAATAATGAAGAGTTTTGAGAGATTGTTGAAAAAAGAGCTCCTTAGAATGGTAGAAGATTCACTCGATCCTCTTCGGTTTGCTTAGAGGGCCAGTCGTGGGGTGTTTCTCAACTGGGGTCCGTGGACCCCTAGTGGTCCTTGACGTAAGGCCAGGGGGTCCATATAAAGTATGAATTTTTGTATAAATGTTGTATATTTTGACATGACATGTTCCCATGAAAGAAAAATCCAATATAGCTGATGATATGGTCAACTAACTTGAATTATACTTGACTGCAGTTGGTCCTCACAAAGACACAAATGATACATAGATGAGTAAATTTTGTTCTGGGGGTCCTTGAGGATGGTTCTGAATTGGACTGGGGTCTGGTACGCCAACAGGTTGAGATTCAGGTAGAGGATGCTACGGCCACCTTGTTGAATTTGGTACTTAAGCATTTAGAGGGAACTAAGACTCATGCTAGAATTGTATTCGTTGATTTCTCATCCGCTTTTAATACGATTCAACCTCACATTTTAGTAGAGAAATTAACTTTTGAGCTTTGGTTTTGATTTTTGTATCATTGGTTGGATCCTTGACTTTCTAACTGATCGAATTCAGAGAGTAAGGGTAAATGGGTGTTTGTCTGAGGTACTGTCTTCATCCACAGGGTCCCCTCAGGGATGTGTGCTTTCTCCACTCCTGTATATTTTATACACTGACAATCGCAGGAGTAGGCATGAGAATAGATTTATTGTAAAATATGCAGATGATTCAGCTATTGTCAGCCTCTTCCATGCTGATGAAAATGACCATGGCCTCGTGGTAGATGATTTTGTTCAGTGGTGTGATTTAAAAACTAAAGACATGCATATTGATTTTAGGCGTAATCAAAGTGGTATAAAGAGAACCACTATTAAAGATCAGGAGGTTGAGTTTGTGGAATCATATAAGTATTTGGGATGTGTGATTGATAACAAGCTGAATTTGAATGTCAATGTGGAGAAGATTTGTAAAAGGGGCCAGCAACGTCTGTCTACGGAGACTGTCCAAATTTAACGTTGATAGATCCCTGATGACTCTGTTTTACAAATCTTATATTGAGTCTGTTTTAGCATTTGCTATGTTATGCTGGTATGGCAGTCTAAGGCAAAGACTGCATTGGTGAAAATAGTTAACACTAGCAGTAAGATTTTATGAGTTCAGCAGAGTCATCCTACCGACCTATATAATCGCCAGGTAGTTAGAAAAGCCCAAACTATATTAATGGTTACTTCCCATCCTCTCTACTCTGAGTTTCAGTTTTTACCCTCAGGATCTCGGTTAAGATTTCCTTCTGTTAGGAGTAACAGGTACAAACATTCATTTATTCCTACTTCTATCTCTTTGCTAAATTCGGGCATGTGGGTGGACGTAAAGGTGGAAGCAGGTAGTTGTTTGGTCTTGTGTTGTCCTGTGTTTTTTTTTTTTAATGTAATTTTTAATGTACTTTTTTATGTATTGTAAATGGTCTTTTTTGTATGCTGGTCTTGCTGTAAAACCAATTGCCCTTAGGGGACATAAATAAAAGAAAGAAAGAAAGACACAGACTTAGTCATAATAAAATATATTTAAATCATTAAATACAAGTGTTAAACAGCTTACTTAAAACAGCTTAATCTTACAGATTTTCCCCCAAGGATAAAGTTCATGTACAATGTTAGCCAAGACAATTTTGTTATAATTACATTGACCTATTTAGCAGATGTTTTTATACAGACATCACAAGCAATAATTCATAGAAGCAAACAATGTGTGTGGTGTGTTAAGTTAAACATTAAGTTTAAAGTAGAAAGCTAGATTAGTACAGAATCTACAGCAGAAGAGAAAGATTATTATAATAATAATAATTATTATTATTATTATTATATATTAAAAACAGATTTATACTGCCCATGTTTGTGGTTGTAGATTAGATAAATGCTACGTTTTACTTTATGAATCCTTAAATTTTCTGAAGGGCCTTTTTGGGGCATTTACGCAGTGCAGTTGCCAATTAACCTGGCAACTGAGCTCACGGCAGTTCCCACGATGCCTCCGCTTGCGACGACAGCACCTGATTTTTGAAAACAAAAATTAGTTTGAACCTGTTTTGATCACACATGTTTCCAGAGCTACCATAGCAAATAAAAAACCTCATATGAAACAGACACTGCTACTATAAAGCATTTTACTTATTAGTTGGATAGACAGATGTTCAACTTAAAACCAAAGCTTTTGCCAGTGTTAAACAGCACTTATACAGTGAAGAGAATTAAACCTTAATTATAATGAAAAATAAAACTAAAAACAAAAACCAAATCAGTACTCAAAAGAGAATAATGGATTCACCTGTGGCTCCTGCACTGCACATCAATGGTCCACCCACAGCTGCCCCCACAGTGCCGCCTATGGCACCTATGACAGCCTGAGCTGCAACAGGGATTCCAGCCGCACCTGATAAAACGAATGAAATTATTTAAAAACCAGTCATTCAAAATGAGATTTCCACAACAGAATTCATACATGAATGCAGGGCCTTCACTTGAATTCACAGATCCTGAATAATTCAATATAGAGTGGATTTTCGTGAAGTAGGTTACCTAATGTCTTTAATGTACACAATTCATTACAAATGTATGCAGCATTATGTATAGCCTAAATAAAAAATTTTTGTATTTTATTACACATAGTTTTATCTCTTTAAAGTCCAGCAGAAATATAATGTGTTATTTATTTCAATATAGGCCTACCAATAAACGTATAAACAAATGTCTTTTCAGATAAAGTGGGCCATCTCTGATTTATCAAAAATGATATCCTGCATTTTAATTATAAATTATTAACCCACATTGTTTACTATTACGTTAAACAAACATATTTAGCAACATATTTAACAAACCCCAAAACATATAGCCTATTAATTTATAAGATTCAAAACTGATCATATTTGCTTACATTTAGCTTACTACCTTTTAATAATTAGGTGTGGCCACAGTCACCAGTGTCATTCCATCAACCAAAACTATTTTAGCATTTAAAGAAATAGTGTCCCTTTAATTAAGTAGGCTACTATAGTTATGTGCTGTAACCCAGTGTGAACCCACAGTCTAGCTCAAACAGCCCGCTTTATCGCAATTCATTTTAAATCGCACAGAGTAAAGAAGAAATTCACAGAATGCAATAGCAGAGGTTTCGAGATATTGGCAAACCAGCGGCTTGAAGAGCTGCCACCACGGATCCAGCTGCGATCCCTCCTCCGTTAGCGACAGCAGCAGCTGACATCAAAGAGGAGGCAATAGAACTCGCAGCAATTCCAGCTGCGGTGAAACCTGCCGCTGCTAGAACAGCAGGAGCTGCAACGACTGCTGCGGCTATTGGTGGAAACATGGCATATTTGTAAAACCTTACTGGTTCAGATGGATAAATATTTAAAAGCCACTTAAAACAGTTGGCCTGTGTATTGCAACAGTTCATTGCGTTGAAACTTAAGCCGCTTTTCCACCGTCGGGCCAAACCGTTCTCGTTGCTTAACCGTTTCACTCGTGTTCCAAGTGGGTTTCTGATAACAGAGCCCGTGGACAAACGCTGTCAGTCGTTGCCTTGGTAACGCAAGTGTTTACATAGGTTATCAGATGTAAACAGCGTTCGCTCAAAAACACTTTTGGCAGCTACAGAGAGAAACCAGACACTAGACAACAAACAAGTGATCAATTCTGAGCAGCATCACACGCATGCCGACACGGTTTAGCACAGCTGCTGAGAACTCTGGACAGTTTCAGATCGTGCCGTGCCGTGCCGTGCCGTGCCGAACCGAACCGAACCGAACCGAGCTCGAGTGGAAACATAATTGGAACCGTTCCTTACCGTTCTTAGAACCTTTCTGCCCGACCGTGGAAAAGAGGCTTAGATTCTAATAAAATGTAGCAAAACTTGAAAATCATGTATTCTATCTAGTGAAAAGACATTTAGCATTTTATTTACCTGCTCCTGCGCCAGCTGCGATCATTGTACCTTAGAAGAAAACAAACATACGTTAACTGTCTGCGATTGATAAATATGAAATATTCTGCAGTATTCTCAGCTAGGCTAGCTGTCTACTTACAGGGATCCATCCTAAGTCAACTGAAACGGCCTTGGACTGTCTGTCTGCTTATGTGTGAGAGTTGGAGTTTAAAGGTCTTTGGGTGTATCCTTTTCAGAAAACGAAACTATTCATCACTACAATTTCATCAAGATCAACACCAACTGCACACACAATAAAAAGCCATATCCAGAAAGAACAAACACTATATGAAACTATCATATGAAACTATATATATATATATATATATATATATATATATATGAAACTATAGGCTAAACTTAAATCAATCAATACTCTTAGAAACAAACAAACAAAAGTCATTAGTTCCTCGTTCAGTGTCCCAAAAAGGCATCCCAATAACTGACTAATAACCTTTTTATTGTCATTAAAGTGAAATTATTGAACCTAAACATTGAAGCCTGATAAAAATCGTCATTTGAAAGAAAAAATGTCAGATATACTATTTTTTATTTTTTTGCAGAAGGAATGGTCACATGTGGCTGCTTTCTTGTAGGATGAGGGGCTAGTTGTGCATGAGCAGTATGAATATCATCACTGTAACTCGTTTCTGATTGAAGGAGGGAGTCATGTTGCAACCATCCCCACTCTTCCACTAATACTTTATTGTTCTTGTTTGAAGCTGAGAAGCATTAACCTGTACTAAACTAACCCTCCATAGCAGGTTATGTTCAGAGAGTAATTTGCTAAAGCTGCTTACATTCTGTTACGTCATTTTTTTGGAAACAAAAGCTACGGTATTTGTTTACTTATCTGTAAACTTACCGAGTATGTCACATAACCTGCGTTCTGGTCAGATGGCTGTATTATAATAGAGAAGATGGAAGAAAACGGCCATATACTGACATAGAAATACACAACAAATCTGTAAATAATGTGCATAAAGTCAGGGTACAGAACAAATTGCATCCCTTTTGTTGTTATTATATTGCAGATAGGTGACACAAGGTGAAGGTGACCCTGCAATCTTGTTTGTAAGTCAGTGATAAACAAATGTTAAAATAAATTTACACAAGTGATTTAAATGGATTAATAGGCTTAATCTCTTCATAATCATTCTAACCTCATAACCACACTAGTGGAATCATTTGGAGAACCTCTCAGGCTATCATTTATATGAGAAACTTATAACACGGAACCTATAAGCTCCCGGAAGAACTTTAATAAGTAACCTCAGTAATCCTATCAATTTATATAAATTTAAGTTTCTTGAATACAGAGTATTTATCCAGTGTGGAAATCTGAGAAAACTCCCCAATGACAGATTAAGTGCGTTATCCCGTGATGAATCACATTGAATTACACGCAATTAGATTATGACAACTAAAGAAAGAACAGAAAGAGACAATTTGTTTTTTTCATTTTATAAGCACCTTCCACACACTAAACTGCTGATACAGACATTCCAATGTGATGTTAATCACTTAGATCACAGTAGGAAAATAATAAGAGATATTTGATAAACGCATTAATGCACAGATTTGAAACGGTTACAAAGCACATTTGTTAGCCATGCTGGCAGCAGCACCCTCAGTGGCTCCCACAGCCCCCATGATGGCTTGACCTGACGAAGGGATTCCAGCAGCACCTAAAGACATCAATTATCCCAGGTGAAAGGCCATAAACCAGTTTTATTGTTAAACTGTTAATAGAGTTTATTTTTTTTTACCTGCTGCTGCACCAGATGCATAAGAGTAACTAGAGGTTGGAAAAAAAATCAAGTAAACTGTTTGTTTGTCAATTTTTGATAAACAACATTTAAGTTTATACATTTATATTAGAAGATACTTACAGGGATCCATCTTGGACTCTGCTAAAGCACACGAACTGGATATTCTTAATTTGTTCTAAACTCTGGGTCGTTCGCATTGATAGCTCAGTGGGAGGATGCTTTTCAAGAAAGGAAACCAAAACCACAAACAAACAGAGGGGAACTTTAGACAAACATCGGATATTAATATGAAATTATATACAAATATAAAGTGGGAAATTATGTTACTTTATTACTTCAAATAATTACTAATATTACTTAAATAAATTCATGCAATTATTTCTTTAAACATACAATTGTTTGTTTGCTTATCTTTCAATTTCACGTACTATAACTTTATTATTATTTGTTGAAATACTATCCTGCAAATGCTTTGGCCATACCATAGTAGATTGGAGATTGGGTAGACTGTGGAGAAAGGTTTTGAGACTGTGGGCCATACACTTTAGCTTCTACCAGTAAAGCACTGACTAGAGCTAGATCACACACTGCCCCCTGCCGACGGATCCAGCGCGTCACGAGTTGTTTGCTGGCTCAGAGGGTCAACAGGAAGTACTACTTGTGTCCTATCACAGTTCTCAAGCGGAAAAGGTTGTGGCATTAACGACAACGGCAACCCATATGGCGTCCCAACAACGTAAGCGATAATACAAGTCCTTCTCCCATTATGCGCTGGCTCTTCGATCACAGTGAGAAACGCGGTGAGTGTTTTATCTAGCGTCTCGCGCGGAGTGGGCGTGCACGCTCTCATTTCGTTTAGCGCGAGGCCTTCCTGCGGTGCACGCGACGCGACTCGAGACGAGTTTGTGCAAAAACTGCGTCGAATGTGCCGCTAACTATATATGCACATTTGGGAGGCGGTGTCGAACGCTTGTTGTTGATAAAAGTGAGTTTGATTCGGTCTGGTGAGCGGGTGGAATACACGCAGGCTGGTTGGTAAAGGCCCGCGGAAGCGTTTGGTGGTGTGTTTGTTTTGTGAGGCTTTTTTTTAATGCCGTGCTTTGCTTAAACGACGAATGCATCTTTTGCAAACACTAACGCCGTTTTTTAAAGCTGCCTTTTCTGCTCGGAGAGAGTCAATGAATGTGTGACCTGCTAGGGGGCCGCATGCGCTAGCTGTCTGTGCACGTGAGCCGATCTGGAGCCAAAATAAAAACACTGAAAGCGAAATGTTTCATTTAACACTTGAAACAATTAAAACTTTTTTTTTTTGCAGTGTGTTTGTTGTCTGTAATGCACTTGTGCAGTTTGACACCTGATGCTTTACTTACTGTTCTAATTCATTTGTCAAACATTTCTGTAGCTGTGTTATTACAAGTAGGGGAGAGCGGGGCTAGTCACTTTTTATTTAAATGAATATTTCCTAGAGTAGTTTTTTTGAACGTATGTATAGGCACATAACTTGATGTTGATTTCGTAAAGTTGCTTCAAGTTTTATGGCATTTAAAATGAATAAAAGTTTATTTCCAGTCGTAATGGAGCTGAAAAAAGGAATGCCTTGTAACGCTTTATTTTACGGTGTCCTTGTTACACGTTACATGTACCTACTATTATAACAATTAATTACATGCAAGTAACCCTAAACTGAACCATAATCCAAACCCTAACCATATAGTAAGTACATGTAGTTAATTAATATATTACCCAGTATTTATTTGTATAGTTACACTGTAACAACGAGACCTTAAAATAAAGTGTTAAAACTCTCTAAAGCTTAATTTGGTTAAGAACATATCTTAAGTCGTGGCTCCAAAACAACAACAACAACGTTTTAATGTTATATTGCCAAATCTATTGAACACTGTTGCCTACAACATTCAAAACCCACTGTTAGAGTAAACAAACTTTTTTTGCAATTGGACTTTGGAATTGAAAGCTGGTAGTTACTGAGATACAGCCCCAGTGACAACTAGCCCCTGTCTACCCTATGTCTGTGTATGGTTTGCCATTCATTTTGCTTTAATGCCAAACATTTTATAAAGTATGAGAAACTGTAAGATTCTTTTTTTTTTTTTTTTGGACAGAAGCAAAGCAATGAGCATATATGTGGAGTTAGTCATCAATCCAACTTATTTGTCAAAGTACTCAACATTAGAAGATAATGCAGTGTTCAAGATACATTTAAAACAATTACCTGTTTTACTTTTCCAGAGCAAACCATACAGTGCAGGCATTCATGGATATAGTTGGTGGCCCATTCAATCATCTGGTTCCCAGTGACCAGTTGGATGATTCCTTACTGCTCGGACAGAACCTGGAATGTGAAGCTAGTGATGAGTTTGAAGCAGGTCACGGCCAACCCGAAGATTCACTGAAGAACATGCTCAGTGACAAAGATCCCATGTTTGGATCTGCTAGCACCCAGTTTCATCTCTTAGAAAATGAAGATGTCAGTTTTAAGCTTGGGAGCACAACAGGTACAGTAGTTGCTTTTGAAGTTTGTTTGTGCTTTAATTTAGAAGAAGGTTTGTAATTTAACTACTTTGTGTGTTTTGCAGCTGCAGATAATGACATGACAACAGCAGGTGTTAGTCAGAATCCATCTGATGGAGAACACAGTCAGTCCAGCTTCTCACAGGGCAGAAGACATTTACAGGCTGGCTGAACTCTGCAGGACTGCGGCTCTCTAGGACCGAACTTGCCTACCCCTGTACTAGTTAAATCAATTTAATTCTTACAATAAAATTCAAATACAATTTTAAATATGTAAACTTGTCAATTTTAATATATATATATATATATATATTAGTTACTAGTTGTAATTTAACTACTTTGTGTGTTTTGCAGCTGCAGATAATGACATGACAACAGCAGGTGTTAGTCAGAATCCATCTGATGGAGAACACAGTCAGTCCAGCTTCTCACAGGGCAGAAGACATTTACAGAGGAGACAAACAGGTACACATAACAAAATGGACACAGCTGGATTGCTTTGAATCTGTTGAATCCGCTTGCAATAAAGGTTCAGAAGTAACCCTAATTAGTTCACTGATTGTTTGCAGCTGTCCAACATTTTTTTGTCTTTTTGTTAAAGCTATTAGTTTTTTTTAAGCAATTTACTAGTTCAGGGGTAGGCAAGTTCGGTCCTAGAGAGCCGCAGTCCTGCAGAGTTCAGCTCCAACCCTGAAAAAAAAACTCACCTGCCTATAGCCTTAGTAATCCTGAAGACATTGATTAGCTTGTTCAGGTGTGTCTGATTAGGGT
>NW_015661870.1:41126-56584 GCF_001515625.1 Sinocyclocheilus rhinocerous | reverse complement strand
AAGCAGTTCAAAGATTCAGTCTCTCTAAACCCCTCCTTTCTGTGAGCCTGCTGTGCTCTGATTGGTCAGATGGCCCAGTCTGTTGTGATTGGTCTACGGCGTACAGCGCGTTTCGGAAACGATACGCCTATTTCAGTAGTTCTGTATTTTGAACGCTCTATAGAAAATATAAACTTCTATTATTTATCATACTTACAGGTTGTGATTCAGTGGAGCAGCTAGTCCAAATTAACAGGATAGTGATCCATCTTTCAACAGCAAGTGTTTTGTGAATCCCGCGTTGAACTCCCCGAGATTAGAGAAGCAGTCGTCAGTAGAATGACATGTTTGTGGGCGGGGTCAAGTTGTTCGCGGCCGGCCAATGTAGAACATAGGCACGCATTATGCAAATGTGTTACTAACAACTCGTTTCAGCTGTTCAGAGTCGATTCTTTATTTTGGGAGACAATAACTTTATTTATCGTGCACTTTCAGCTTTACAACTTTGCAGATCGTTTACATTCACAATACAGCTACATTACACACTGCATGAAATGGCATAATAAGGGCACTTTAAAAATATTAAGACGTTTATTCAAGATGTTTAATGTTTTTTCTCTAGACAGTGATTAGGGATGTTCATTTCGGTTATTTTTCCTGACCGACAACTGATGCTCGTTAACCGATTATTAACCGTTAACCGACAAGATTATTTAAAATTAGAATTGAATTAAATTAGAAAGGATACGTGTCTGTGAACCGTAAAAAATTCACATGGTCATATCACATCACGCACCTGCGAGCGGAGAAAAACATCATAAAGCTAGGCTATATATATATTTACTTAAGTAATGTTCCTGTGGCTCAGTGGTAGAGCATTGCGTTAGCAGCGTAAAAGGTCGTGGGTTTGATTCCCAGGGAACACACATACTGGTAAAAAATGTGTAGCCTGAATGCACTGTAAGTCGCTTTGGATAAAAGCATCTGCTGAATTCATAAATTATTATTAATATTAATTATTAAGTAGCCTAGTATGCGGACTTTCGGTAAATTTTTGTGCTGTGCGAAAGGAAACCAGACGGCAGAAAGCGGCATCCTATTTTTCTTTAGGCTTATTTTACAAAAGTTTGTTTTGTGAATGTACACAAATAAAAACAAACCTTTTACAATTCTAATTATCTTTATGACTAAAAGGAGTAGTTGCTTCCACTGTTAGAAGGAAAAAATTCAAATGATTGCGCCGGCACCGCATGCGCACACACAGTTAAGCATTGCTACCTTGACAATGCAGCCTGTTCATTATATAGGCATTAGGCCTATATAATAAAATGTGACTTATACTTGACTTGCGGTTTTTTTTTTTCTTCTAAAAAAAACAATTTTTTTTATATATACGCGTAGCGTATTTTAACCATGCAGCAAACCTTTTTAAATATTTTGATAAATTACTGAAAAAAAATTAATAAATGACTGTTTAAACCATTTAATTGATTGTATTAATCGGTCAAAAATTCTTACGGTCGGTTAACCGGTTAAAATGAACATTCCTAACAGTGATACATGTAGAATAAATATTGCACTGAGCCACCAAAATGCTGAACGAAATCACAAAGGGTCTTCATGTTTTTGTGACAGGTAGCTTTCTCAGTGTATAAGACGCTGCGAGTGATTTGATCTGTTTGGACAAAAAAAATATACATATATTTTTAATTCAATTCAAGTTTATTTGTATAGCGCTTTTCACAATACAAATTGTTGCAAAGCAACTTTACAGAAAATTACGTTTCTACAATATATTTAGTAGTAGCTTATCAGTGGTGACTGTCAGTTAATGTACATATGACAGAAATGTACGGAAAAATCTATTAAAGACGTAATCAAACAGACGATGAACACTATTAACAGCAATTATTATATGATGCAATCAAACGTATAGCAAAATCGTGATAGAAGAATAGTCAGGTACGCAGGAGCTAAACCATTAAGGGCCTTGTAGGTAAGTAATAATATTTTGTAACTGATACGGAACTTAATAGGTAGCCAGTGCAGAGACTATAAAATATATTTTAATAAAAAATATATGACAGTTTTTCCCAGTTCACCCTCCTTTTGGGCTCCTTTGATATGGTTTAAATGTCTGTATTGAGATATTAATAAAGCGTAAGGATTATTTGGTTTACAGACTTATTAAACCAATATTTTAGCCCATTTGCTGGGTTTGACTGCTCATCTGTTCTGTTTTGCCACTTTGAGAGTATTGAAACCATTTTTCTCTCTCAGCAAGCCGCGGTCGAGTTAAAGGCAGGCACCCAGGTCCTGTGCAAAAAGCAGCCGAGAGTAACAAGCAAGAGTCAACATGTAGCACAAACCCTGGTGGAGATAAAAGCCTTGATGCAAAAACAGAAGCCCTGCTCAGCCGTCGTTTTGGAGTCCACGAGGTCGACTCCTCTATGAATCCAGTAGTTGTGTTACGTCGATTAACTGTTACTGTCGGGGGCTATAAAATCGAACTGCTTCCTGGCCCGTCGCATGCGTTTGGATCATTTAGCACAAGCGCTCTTCAGTCTCTGGGCTTCCAGGATGACGGTGTCGCTGCTGACGGCCTTGCGCTCGATTTGGGACAAAATCAAGATGATGGCACACAAGAAGTTGTTAATTCTGCACAAGAGGTTGTCGGGGAAGTGAGCGTTGGCCAGTCAACTAGTGATGACATGCCTATGGATTTTGGGCCGTATGTGAACCCTAATGAAGTACAAGACACTAACAGCAGCACCATGTCGCTCAAGCCCAGCGTGGAAAACGCCACACCAGCAGATGCCAAAAAGAATGACCAAATCAAGACCCGAAAGCTAAGCGCACAAAAAACAGGGAACAAGAACGGCACGGCAGTTCAACCTGCAGTCAAAAAGCTTCTGAAACACAAACAGGCTCTGTCTGCTGCCAAAAATAAACCATCTTATCTCACCAGGCCAGGGCTCTTGCAGAAAGTATCTAGACATCCCAGAGACAAAAAGATACATACAGGCCGCCCAGAAAGTCTCAAAGGAAAGCCCGTTAAGGTTGGCTTGAAACGCCCAGGTGGGCCAGTCACTCCTAAATCACCCTCAAAAATACAAAAGATTCAAGATGGACATCCTGCGAACCAAACCGTAAACCCACCTGTCCCGGTGTCCCCGACTGTCAGCAGAAAACTGTCATCTGATTCTGGTCCAGGTGTCAAGTCAGTCCAATCCCCTCACCCTTCGAAAAAGCCACAAAATCCTCCCACTCCTGTAAACAAAACAAACCCACCTGTGACAAACAGCCAAGGAGAAGAGGAGCAGGAGAAGGTCAAGATCAAGAAGCCGGAGAAGATTCAGCAAAGAAACAAGAGTAGAAACTCCAGGAGTATCTCGATAGAGGAGCCGCAGCTGTTTATCCCTGATAATGCCCCTGTGGTGAAGAAGGAAGCCGAGGGCGAGCCTCCTCCTGAAAGCGAGACTGTGTGGGATCCCAGCAAGCACTGTGGATTATGCAAGAAACCTCACAACAACCGGTATGTCAACTTTTATCTCTATATTCATTCAAATGGTCATAGGTCAATACATTTATTTCTGTATAATTTTAAAGATGTTTAATTGAGCATGCTAATTAAGATCTAGATCACATTTGCCATTATCAAACACAATGCATTCTACCAAATTAGAAATAACATGGCTTGGCAAACGATATGTTTGGATAATGGATTCCTCTGGTATTGCAAATAAATGAGTAAATTAGTTACGTAGAAAACGATCTCTCCCTTCTACCACACGCTCTATGTTCTCTGCAGTGCCTCCTCCTGGCAGCAGCAATCGCAGCCATGTCAAGTGCAATATGGGTTTAGACATACTTTTTTGGGCAGTAAATAATGGCGCAAATACCAGTAAATTGACTACCGCAAAACTTGGTAAATCATGTTGCGTGATTCATTTAAATAGTCTCCTCCCATACATTTTGCGCCTGAAAGGGAAACTCCTACAAATAGGGCTGGGTATCGAGTTTGATACTTTTTAGGCACCGACCGAATTGCCTCGATACCATCGAGTATCGAAAAACGTCTCGTCGTTCGGTACCAAATTTCAATACCTAAGACACACACACACACACACACATATATATATATACATACATACATATATACATATATATAAGCTCGATACCATAAAGCCCCACCACACACATAACAAATCCCAATTTAACCCCTGCATAAGACAATAAATAAGATTTATATTCCGCTTTTACTCAAAACTCACTTTAAACCACCATCAAGTTTTTGTAATAACTTCCGATTGCCGTGTGTGTTTTGGCCATGTAATGTTGAGGAAATTAAATATATTATAACCTCTGAGTCAGAGCAGCGATCATGGAAGAGAGAGCACAGGCAGACAGCGCTAGAAACTGCTAATGCTTATCAGTAAATCAGTAGAAAATTAATAGAAATGACGATTCTGTCTGAGCTAGGTGATTCTGTCACACGCACTAGTGTAAATGTAGCTAACAGATGTGTAAACTGAAGACTATTTGAGCTTTATTAAAACTATTTGCACTGATTTTTTGTTTGTTACATTTTGTTCCTTTGTGCAGTGGCTTTGAGTCTGTATAAACATCAACAAGCTGAAAAATAAAACCAAAGTTTTTTTTTTAGATAATGTAATCTTGTTCAAATAGATTTCATAAAATTGGTATCGAAAAAAGTATCGTTCAGGAACCGGTATCGAAGTCAAGGTATCGGTATCGATATCGAAAATTTTTGAACGATACCCAGCCCTACCTACAAATGCATATGCAGTAAGGTCAGCTGCAAAAATGACTTTTTCACTGCACATCTTTAGTAAATCTGAAATGCACATCTCTAGTATTTAATGCCAAAAGAGGGTTTGTGCTGGTGCAAGCTGTTAGTAAATCTGGGCCTTAATCTTTATAAACACTAATAATTTAATAATCCTGTTAAATGCAATCTTTAGTAAATCTCAAAATGAATACCCATTGTTCATACTCTATATTATATAAAGTTGTGGTACCTAATTTAATTTGTAGCCATTAAAATTAATAATCTGTGTTTTATTGTATTTAGACAATATGTACTTAAATACCAGAAAAATTAGATTATGGGTTATTAGCTAGAATTTTAATATCAATGCATGCCTGTTCAAAATTTCAATTATAAACAGGGTTTATGAAGCTCTTAAGGTCTGTTAAATCAGAGCAGAAAGTCAAGGCATATATGTTGTATGTTTTGGTTTTCCAATGCAGAAATCTAAACATCCTTAAATCAAGATGCATTTACTTGAGATGCAAACTGAACATATGAAGTCGTTTTCTGTGAAATTGAACAAAATTTAGTTTATGCCTGTAATAAGAACAAACCTCTTGCCAAAGGGGTATTTTTTTCCTTTGAATTATTTTGATTTTGCATCCATTGGCATTTGCTTTTGTTTTAATTAGAAACTTACTTTGTGTTGACCAGTCTCTCATAAATCATGACTAATTTTCTTAAGTACATGTGTCTTGATTTAAGAATCTTTAGACATTTTCAGTGGAAAATAAGACAAAAATACTGCTGAAGATGACACTTTTAAAAAAAGTTATTCATATTCTAGCGGTTAAGAGCAGAACTATTCAAACCTATTTTTTTAACATTTTGTTGTCAAATGAAAAAGTAATGGAGATCTGTTGGAAGATGTATTTTTTGAGATCCGTTGTAACTTTGAAGTGTTGCTAATACAACTCTGTGTGGTGCCTAGACATTTACATTTAACTCTTTCCCCGCCAGCATTTTTGAAAAAAGTTGCCAGCCACCGCCAGCGATTTTGATGATTTTCACTCAAATTTGATGGCCTCCAGAATATTTTGCTGTATGAATATTTGAATATGCAATGCACCAAAATAAAGATCAGAGCCTCTACTTTTAAACAAAAAAAAAATCCGTTTTATTTTAGCTTAAAGCATTCAAAAACTTGTCTTTGGCGGGGAAGCGTTGTCTTCTAAAAGACGAGATAACTCGTCAATGGCGGGGAAGGAGTTAAAAACCAAATTGACGTATTGGTACCTTCAATTTATTGCTTAAATGTTCTTTACTTGGTCTTAAAAAGACATTTACATTTACCTTCATAAAACCTGCAGAAACCCTAATAAATTGGTAGTAAGAAAAGCCTCATGTTAGATCTGTATGTATTTGCTCAAAGCGATGGGCTGAAGACAGACCTGTGCTGTTGTCTGTTGTTTGATTAGGTTCATGGTGGGCTGCGGCCGCTGTGATGACTGGTTTCATGGGGATTGTGTGGGTCTGGATCTGGCTAAAGTTCAGCAGATGGAAAAGGAGGACCAGGAGTATGTGTGCTTGAAGTGCTCTGCGGAAGAGGATGGGAAAACCGGTGCTCAAGCCACAGAGCAGTCAGATGATAAGTTGTCTGCTAAGCAAAAACCGAGACCCCAGCAGTCGGTCACCGCAGGTGGAATACGACCCTTCCGAAAAGTAAGCAAACAAGTCATCCTGTAGTAGACTGCAAAATAATGTGATTACATGCATAGTCGATAAAAATACATACATTTGTCAACATAAAAATCAAGAGTTAAAGAAGGTATTTATTAAGTTGTTTTAATTATTTTACTTGTATAGTGTTATGTAACTGACATACATGAAAGTAAAGACGTTAAGCAATAACTTTCACTCTAATCGTGTGAAATCTTTGTGCCTGAAATTGTTGTGAAGACCAGAGGCTGCCAAATTAATATTAGCGTGTCATTGCCTCAAATCAGATTAATCAAAGGGTTAAAATATTACAATTGGACTTCAAGGGGAAAAATAATAGAAATGTACAATATGACCCTTTTAATTGGAAAGAATATGGGATCTGATTTGTCCAATATCAACCTAGTGCAAAAACAAAAGTTGTTTTTCTTTGAAGCATTAAAGTATTTGATGATTGCTTATGGCAGATTTACATATATATTTTATTCTGCCCTTTCTGATTTAGTTTTTGAGTGCTAGCCACCAGCTTTCTTTAAAAGGGTTTGTACATATCTGCTTTTCTATATTATTAACACATGGGTGTAAAGGGGTTAGTTAGAGTTAGTTTGCACAGTGTTCCTCACAGGTGTGTTGCTGTGTTCACATGGATAGGTGTTACACACTCCAACTACCAATGATATGGCCACTTGAATTTGGTTGGCTCAGATTGCAGTTTTCACTGCTATATTTTAGTATTTATTCTTTTAAAAAAAATTTTTTTTTTTTAACATAGGATGTTGGAGAACGACGACTGTCAGAAGATTCAGCATCAAAGGGTATAAATATTTCCATCAGTTACTTTATAGACTATTTAAACATAACATTTTTGTAAACTACTGTTTTTTTTATTTATATATTTTTTAATTTAAATTGTCAGTTTATTAATAAAATGTTCGCTTAATAAAATTGTTCATTTTGTCTATTAATTTTAAATTAATAGAAAATGATATACATGAATAATTTTGAGTTAAAATCTTTGCAGGACCAAGTGTGAAACATGAGACGAAGAAAGTGAAAATATCACCTGTGACCTCAAAAAAACCGTCCACTGGACAAATCAGGCGAAGTGTTCGGGACTCGCTGGAGGAGATTCTTTTGAAACGGTGTGTGTGAATGTGATTTTTGCTAGATTACCAGTAAAGTTAGTCAATATTTTTTCCTTAGTTGATGAAACAAAGCTACCTCTTGTTTAAATTAAGTGTGTAATGTTAAGTTGTTCATATTCCCTTCAATGTTTATCCTCTTATCTTACAGACTGAAGGAGGCCGATATGAAGATTTCATTGGACAAGCCTGCCGAGTTGGCCAGAAGAACGGAGAAAGAGCTTTTTGCTCTTTTTCAGGGTGTTGACAGCAAATACAAAAATAAATACAGAAGTTTGACTTTCAATCTGAGAGATTCCAAAAATAATGTAAGTAATTTGACATTATTTTTTTTGGTAATATGATTGTTTTTCAGTAGCATATGATATAACAACCTTGCAACAATATTGTAAAATACGATTTCATATTTGACATAATATTTCATGTCTCTGTGCGGTATATTTTCACTGTTTACCTATTTTCATTTCACTTCTAAAAATCTAATGCAGTGTTAATGAAAATAAATGTTCTTTTGCAGGTGTTATTCAAGCGAGTGCTCAAGGGGGAAGTTTCCCCTGCAGATTTGGTGCGTATGACTGCAGAAGAGCTGGCCTCTAAGGAACTGGCTGCTTGGAGACAAAGAGAGAATCGACATGTTAGTAAAACATAGCTGTGTTGCATTTCTAAAATCTCACAATAAACAACGTAATGCCATTTGCAAAGTGTTTCACTTCATTAGTAAAGTAAAATACGCAGCAGGAAATGACATTAATTTGTCCATCAGAAAAGTCATTTCATAGTCATTCAGATTTTGATTTTGAATTCAGAATTTTGACTGTTAACCCTATTGATGTCTTTGCTGGCAGACGATTGAAATGATTGAGAAAGAACAGAGAGAGGCAGAGAGACGTCCTATCACTAAAATCACCCATAAAGGGGAAATTGAAATTGAGAATCAGGAGCCTGCCAAGGCACCAGAGGCCATAGAGGTTGAGGTGAGATTTGGGAGACATTATGCTCCATTCTGTGCAGCTTTGTTATATTTTCCAACAAGGAAAAAGAAAATTGCTTACTAAATTTTCCTTCTGTGTTTTCAGCCAGAGCCTGTGCCGAAAGCTGCGGAAGTGCCTGAAGAAAAACCCCCTGAGACTAAAGCTGACAGTCCCAAGAAATCTGTAGATACCACCAACTTGCACAAGTCTCATCTATTTGACCTCAACTGCAAAATCTGCACAGGTAAAACATTTTTATGAGTTCAAATAAAGTTCTGAAAAGGTTATTTTTATTTATTTTTTGGGTGAAGAATTAAATGGGTTATATCATACTAAACTAAAAAGTATCCTGGGTCTACTTACGTTAGCAAAGCTTTTTTGCTTATAATTAAAGTCTGATAAATTAAGTCCATTAAGAATCTTCCACTTTGCATGTTAAAAAGAAACTTGTGTCAAAGTTGCAAAAGTAGTTATTAGTAAAGTTTTCAGAGTTAAAGAATGTGTTTATGGTACAATTAACTTGCTTTGATTTTTTGATGTTTCTCTGAAGGTCGCATGGCTCCACCTACAGAGGAAGCTGCTACAAAGGTGGTAAAAGTGGCTACAACAGTTGTGAGAAGACAGTCTAGTACGACAGATGAATCTCAGCACTCCACACCTACACCTACATCAGCACTGATAGACGATCTGTCTTTAAGAGCCATGGAGGAAGGTCTCCTCAATTTTTTGCCCGAATCCAGGTAAGATTCCTGATTAAGCATGATTTTTAAGCAATCTCATGTTTCGTAAACGAGACTAAATGACATTATGAAATTGTTGCTTTAATAGGTCAGATAGTCTGAGTAGCAAAGAAGACACAGCGACATTCCTCAGCAATTTGGAAAGTCTGTGGAGCGGCTTTGTTGATATGCCAGCTGTGGCGAGGTTTCTAACAAAAGCTTATCCTGTCTCTGGAATACTGGACCAACTTACACAGGTAAATTGGCAGTCAGACATTTTGAAACATCCTAAATGTGTCATTTACACATATGACCTGACGTATTAGAAACATTTTGAATTGTGTCTGCAGGATTTGCCAGACAACATCCAAGTAGGTGGACGAATCTCTCCTCAAATAGTCTGGGATTATGTCGAGAAAATCCGTGCTTCCGGGACAAAGGTGAGAATGATTTATTCTTAGATTTGTCACATTCTGTGTGTGACCATTTGTATGTGCTGTTTGTGACTTTACATTTTTTCCCCTAGGAAATATGTGTTATTCGTTTCTCCCCTGACACCGAGGAAGATGAGATCTCGTATACTTTGTTATACGCCTATTTTAGCAGCCGAAGAAGATACGGTGTTGTCGCCAACAACCGCAAACAAGTTAAAGACATGTATCTCATTCCTCTCGGCTCCACAGAAAAAATTCCCCATCAGATTGTACCGTTTGATGGTCCTGGTAAGACTTTCTTTACAGGTTCATTTGTAGGATCCGCATGATTTTTGCAAAAATCTTGATATTAATTGTGGCACTCCACATTGTAGGGCTGGAGACCAATCGTCCCAATCTTCTTCTCGGATTGGTCATCCGCCAGAGACCGAAAAGAGACTTTGGGGTAATCCTGCCAAGCGATGTCAGGGAAGCTCCAAGTTTCTTGGCAGAAAGCAAACCTCATGTCGATTACCCACAGAAAGCTCCTGCGGCTCAAGACGCAAGCACACGGAAAAAAGACACAGCAGACTTAATCAAGTCCGTCGTTGAAGAACCTATATTGGATACTGAGACCGAAGAGAATGTTTCTTTGCGCTTTCTTCCTGGGGTGCTGAAGTTGCCTGGAAATGGGGCATCGTCTTCGAGCGACACTGTGAAGAGTGATTCTACAACAACAGTAACCAAGAGTCCAACTGTTGATAGTGGAAACCATGCAGAAATCCATCCTAAACCTACAGCCACAGCTCCTCGACTTGATCGCTTCATTATCAAGAAAAAAGACCCCAAAGCTGTTAAAACAGAGCAGGCGCCATTCAACTCGAGTTTGGAGACCAACTCAGAAAAGAAAGAGAGTGGAGTCATTCTTTCTCTGAGTGACAAACCTGCAGATGTTTCAACAGAGAGTTTCCTGTCTTCTCTCACGACCGCTAAACCCAAAGATGAGTCCGTGTCCGGCAGCACAGCTGCACCAGCTAGTCAAGCAACAAGCGAAACCACATCATCGGATGCATTGAAAGACTCTGTCAATGATGGCTCTAGCTCTGTCCCCAAAAACGAAACCGTATCAAGTCCCACCAAGTCTTTGAAGACATCTGGTATTTTAAAGACACCATCTTCATCAGCTGAACCTACCGAGTTAAAACCTCAACAACTAGAAAGTAATTCAGAAAAGAAAGTTACTCAGCAACCATCGGTGCAACCCCCTCAAGAGTGCAAAGCCATAGAGGACATCCAAGCCATCACCACAATCTCCTCCACTGGGAAAAACGAAGGTCCCAAGCAGTCCAGGACCTCTTCTTTTAACCCTAAAGTATATAATCCAGCCGCCATTTTTCATTCGTATTATGCTGGTCCACCTGATCCCCAATATTATCCTCCTCCAGCCAATCCTGCCCCTTTCTTACCCCTTCAATCACAGGTTCCTCCGCCTTTCCCGTTTCCTCCTGGTCCACCTCCTCCACAGATGTTCCCTCAAAGCGATCCTCACATGCTTGCTCCACCTTGGCCTCAAACCGTCCCTCCCCAAACGCTCCCTGCGCCTCCTCTGACATATGAGTCCAGCTTGCCGACCTCTTCGCCCCTCAGCAAAGACGAGAAGGGTTCGGAGAAGTCCTACGGTGACTTGGGCGACAAGCCGTCCAGAAGGTCCGATGAGACGTACAGGAAGGACAACAGAGATAGAGACCACTATGACAGACACCATCACAAAAGCAGGCACTACGACAGGGACCGCGAAAAACACAGGGACAGAAGTCACAGTCATAAAGAGCACCACTCGAAAGAGGACAAGTATGAAAAACGGAGAGAGCGGCACCACAGCAGCAGTCATTACCGGGACAGAGACAAACACAAACAGGATTCTGATTATGAGAAACACAAGAGAGACTCGAGACACAGGCGTTCGTGATCTTGGCATGAAACCGCTCCACTTTCCTTAAATCTGTCAAACAGTAGAAGAAAACTATTTATAAAGTTGCAAAATGATTTTTTATATGGAAAAGCAGCTAGTACGAGATTTTTAGTTGGTGTTTTTTTTGCAATCTAAAGGATATTTGTTTTGTTTTAAAATGTACATTTTCCCTACCTGGCTTTACAACTACCCACTAACATTGTCTTCACAAGCAGCTGGTTGTAATCAAAAAAATGAAACTACTGTTGTACGCAAAGTGCTACGAGACAAAAAGTCTCATGGTTGATGAGAACAGCTTCTTTTGCCTCACTTATTTTTCCGTTTTAATTTTTCTAAAATTGGCTTCTTAAGTATTTTCTATGTTTCAGGTGACAAATATTTCTTTGTTCATTTTGGCTTGTCACACAACAGAAATGTGCATATTCAGCACATGTACAGTTCATAATAAAATGTTTTTATTGTTAGTAAAGCGACTGAAATTAAAGTCTTTGTTTCTTAAAGAGACTCATTTTTTATTGTCATGCATTGTAATAAATAAAACACCTGAGATCACAGAAAAAGGTAGTGTTTATTTTACAGCAATGAAAAGGCAATTAAATAAGATTACTTTTGGGGTAGTATATTATTATTATTATTTTATATTTGATCATTATAGGAAATGGAAGTGTATCAACTATAAGCCACAATTTTTTTAATACAAGTGGGGTTTTTTTAACACCACGTACATAGAATATGGTTTAAAACTATTTAGACATCCCAAATTTTGCTAATATTTCACAAATCAAAACATTAGACATTCTGACCCTTTGCTGAAAAAAAAGTTTTAAAGCGCTATTTCATACCTTATTTGTTTTGACATTGAGAATAAAATCCTTCACAAGTAGTTAATATATAAATTCAGAAAGGTCACCACATTATTTTATTTAAAATAAATTTTTTTGTTGTGTTGTGTTAGTGCAGAGTAGAAAATTGTCAACAGTTTTTTCTGTGGCATAAACAAGAATAACAAATCTGGACAAATATCAACTGGTAATTCAGTAAGAGGCACAAATATATAACAGTCCTGCGATCGTGTTCATCTCTTCATTTCGTTTCTTCAAACAACACATTTGTGTGGTCATTTTGAGATTATTTTTTGCAGTGTTTTTTGTACCTTTCATAAGCATCTTTAATGCAGGATCATTTTACCATGCCAGTGATAAACAACAGATTTCACCTCTTAAAAACGGGCATTGAGCATGTATTTGTGAAAAAAATCTAGACGTGAATACCTAAAATCAAATATCAAGATATCAACAATAAGCACAGTCAAAACCTTCACTGGTTTGTAGAAACTCCAGCTCTCTGATGTCCTGATACAAGAAAACATGTTTAATACTCCCATCAAACCCTTTAGTAAATACACCAGATGTAACTGATGCCACATCTCTTTTCAATTCAAAACCCCCTAAATAAATCACCCCTCCATAATTTACCGGTACATACCGTTCAAAGGGGTCAGTATCTTCAAAAATGACTCTTTCCTCATTCACATAGACCTGGATGAGAGTCCGGTTGTGAGTAACAGACGGGTAATTCCAGTGATTACAGCAGAAAGTGTTTTGATGCACAAGAGGAAGAGCGGTTCTCTCACCAAGATTGACTGAAACCTTCAGATAACCGTCCTGCAGACCAACCGCTAGATGGTCATCGTCTTCACTCTCTGCTTTCCCCATCCAAAGGATCAAACCGTCCCAAGCTGAAGTAGAAAAATTCAGTGACACCTCGGTGTACATCAGATTCCTAGAGTTGTACTTCGGATCCTTGTATTTCAAATAAGAGTTTCCAGTAAACTTTAAAGTCCTCATCGTAACTTCTTGGTCACAATAAATCCCAATGCATCCTAAAGAACACATACATGAATATGAAGCAGACGTTGTGTTATGGACACAGACAGAATCATATTGACAAAGATTTTTGACACGGTGAACTGACTGCTGGCACCGTGAACCGGTTCACAACGAGGGGCAAATACACCTGAATGAAGAAAGACCTGCTGGATGGCAGTAGCCACCGTTCAAGCAAACCTTATATCCACACGCTGTCCCGTTCCAGTCGCCAACATTGGCTCCGTCCAGTGCGCCTGTCTCTGTAAGCTCAAGGTCCTGCCCGTTGACTATGACCTCTCGAATGCCTCCGGTGAATCCCACCAGGTCCTTCTCTGTGTCATCCAGGGACACTGTGTTCAGGGAAGACACACCACCAATGAAAATATCTGTGGTGACATCCAGAGTGGTCGAGCCCTCCGAAGAGTTCCTGGTCACGGCTTCATCGTCTAGAATCAGGAAGCCACGGTTGCCTTTTCTACCAGCCTTCACTGTGTGCCACCTCATGCCGGTCACATCTACACTTTTCGGAGACTGTAATACAATAGTTTAATTTCCCAGATTATAGCGGAGCAGCACAAATCCAGCTGATAGGGATAAGCTGAGGAAATCACCTTTGGTGGGACGAGAATAAACGAAAATGAACAGAATTTTGTTCACAATATTACAAACTATATTGTAATCTTTATTGTTTTTATTCACATTTTGTTATTGAACATATCTTAAATATGAATATGTATTGAGCATACACTTAAATGGTTTAATTTAGCAAAATGTAACAGAATTCAAGATGCTGTCTTACCGGCGCCACTGCTCAAGTAGCGTGCGGTGTAGAACAGGATGCCCTCCGGTGAAAGAGTTTGAAACTGCAGTTGCAGATGAGTTCTGTGCCTTATGTTGATGGGAGGAAATGACATCCAAGACGATTGATTCCCACTGAAGAAATGATCAGTGATAGATACAGCTGGAAAAGAAATGGAGAACCCTGAAAGTGTTGAATTTTAATAAGCTTATTTAAGCAACTTTTTGACTTTTTTAAAGTGGACATGGAGCAGTGGAGTGTTTTTTTTTAAATATAAAAGGTAAAAATATTTAGATTTATTTTGATCAAGTTTCGTATTCAATATATATATATATATATACAGTGGGTACGGAAAGTATTCAGACCCCCTTAAATTTTTCACTCTTTGTTATATTGCAGCCATTTGCTAAAATCATGTAAGTTAATTTTTTTTCCTCATTAATGTACACACAGCACCCCATATTGACAGAAAAACACAGAATTGTTGACATTTGGAATGGCAGAGGATCCCCAAATCCAGGTGTGAATAACTTGTTGCATCTTTCCCAAAAAGACTCATGGCTGTATTAGATCAAATGGGTGCTTCTACTAAATACTGAGCATTTTTCAGTTTTTCTTTTTTAATAAATCTGCAAAGATGTCAACAATTCTGTGTTTTTCTGTCTGGGTGGGGTGCTGTGTGTACATTAATGAGGAAAAAAAATTTACTTAAATGATTTTAGCAAATGGCTGCAATATAACAAAGAGTGAAAAATTTAAGGGGGTCTGAATACTTTCCGTACCCACTGTATATGTGTGTGTGTGTGTGTGTGTGTTTAATTACATACTATACACAATATTGTTCAAAAGTTTGGAGTCAATGAGATTTTATTATTCACCAAAGAATCCTACAAAAAACATTATTAACATTATTAAGTTTTGCCATTAATGTTTTAAAATGTCATTTATTTGTGTAAAGTAAAAAAAAGTTATTTTAATGTCACTATTTTACTGTATTTTTGATTATTGCATCCTTCGTCTTCAGAAACATTTTTATACACATTTATAAAAAAAATTGTAAATGCATGTAAATATATTATATTATATTCATTATAATTATATA
>NW_015661870.1:24527-41049 GCF_001515625.1 Sinocyclocheilus rhinocerous | reverse complement strand
TATATTAATAATTCTAATTATATTATATCTACTAACTGGACAGTATTTTTTTCTACCCACAGTTACTATATGCCTGAAAAGAAACAAAAATATGGCTGTTAATAATAATTAAAAAAAAGTCATTAATCTCCGGTGTTTAGAAAGCAGAATGAGACCATTTGGAAATTTTAACCTATCATTTTATCTTTATTTTCTTTTTTACACTATGTTCGTCCGAACCCTACTGAGGACCCCCAGCGGTTCCCTGGAGGTGAGATTGATTGTGGTCTAACCTTGCTGGCAGAAGAGTCCAGCAGAGCCTAGTGGGCACTGGCATGTGTATCCATCAGGAAGGGGCACACAGGTGGCGCCGCGAGCACAGGAGGGCGGTGGGATGTGCTCAGCATCACAGAACGACACTTTCTCTGAGCAAAGAACACCTTTCCATCCAAACACACACTGACAGCTGGAGGGGAAGGCCAAATACAAATGATTAATAATGTTTGTCAGTCATTCCCGCGCACAAACAGGTGCTCGTTCTGAAGTGAATGTCTTACTGCACAGAGGATCCAGAGTCCACACAGGTGCCTCCGTTCCGGCAGATGACCAAGCTGCACGGATTAACACCACACTGCCCCACATTACGTCCTGACGCTGGCCTGCCCCCTGGCCCTCCTGGAGGATGAAACTTCCCATCTCGTCTCGTCCGGAACAGCAGATCGAAAATGCAGCCTTTAAAGTCAAAGATAGAGAGAAAATCCTGGCATTATTTACTCACCCATTGAATTGGCTCTATCTTTCTCTCTCCTCTCCACCTGTAGCTGGTGTGTGGTGAGCGTACTGGCGCTGTTGTACTGTGGCTGCCGTCACATCATTCAGGTGGATGCTGCACACTGGTGGTGGTTGAGGAGAGACCCCTCCATATGATTGTAAAGCGCTTTGGGTGTACAGCAATACACAATAAAGCGCTATATAAATGCCTCATTCATTCATTCACTCTCATGTTCATGGTAACCAGGGCTGTATAGCAAACAAAAAGCAAAAAAACTAAACAAAACAAAAAACACTAAAACCACTTTGAAAATAGTCATTACTTGTGCATTATTCACTTGTGCATTATTCTGATATAAGCCATATGATAGTATTGTGTGAGGAATAGAGTGAAATATACAGTATCACAAGATTTTTTTAAAAAGAAATTTCTATTTTTATTCAGCAAGAATGCATTAAATTGATAAAAAATGACAGTAAAGACTTCCATAGTTACAAAAAATGTCTTTCAAATAAATGCTGTTCTTTTGAACTTTTCTTTTGAAAGAATTCTGAAAAAATCCATGTTTCCACAAAAATATTAATAACTTTTTTCATCATTGATAATATGTTTCTTGAGCACCAAATCAGCATATTAAAATGATTTCTGAAAGAGCATGTGACACTGAAGACTGAAAATTCAACTTATCAATCACAGGAATAAATGTATTTTTTAAATTAAATATAATAAAATAGAAAATGTATTTTAATCATATTACACAACATTACTGCTTTTACTTCTGATCAAATAAATGAAGGAATAAATGACTATTTAAAATATATTAAAATAGAAAATAACAATTGTAATAATGTTTTACTATATTAGTTTTTACTGTAGTTTTGCTCAAATAAATGCAGATATTTGATCAAATAAACTTTGAAAGAACAGACTTCCTTCCAAAAAAAAAACAAATTACTGACCCCAAACCAAGCTCTTCTAATCACTCTGGAGGCATCCATTGAACATCCCAGCATGCCCCAGATGCCTTTTTCTATAAGACTAGTAAAAGTAACATTCAAAAAGAGGAAACATTTGTGCCATCGCTGAAAGTTCATCTAATAAAAGCATCTAATTCCGGCACATGGCTCTCTACAGAAACAAGAAGAAAAAATAACATGACAAAGTGTGTGATTATTTTTGGAAAAGCCACCAGGGAGAAGGAGAGAGAGAAAATATGCACAAGTCCATGATGCTGAAAAAGAAAAATCTATTCTGTTCCTCTTTTTCAAATAAACAGGAAAAAAAGAATTTAAATATCCAGTAAGTGGCAGATACAGATACAGTGTTATGAATATCAAGCGACTTGCGCTCCATGAGATCAGTTCATATATTCATAGGTGGGTATTAAATTCAGATGATAATTAAATAGTCAGTCAATAACCATTTAAAATCATAATCAAGCAGTTTCAGCAATGTAATTTGAGGTTGAAGATGCCCCAAGATAGCCGTTCTGAAACTATACTTTATTTACCCAGTAGACTTCCATTGTAAGTGAATTACTGTAAACTGAGGGATGAGTCGAAATTATGTTATGTCAATTTTCAGCAAATGTTCTTTTTTTGGGTGGACTGTTCCTTTAATTCATTTTGTAGATTTGTGACTAAGTAAATGTCTTTACAAAGCTATGTAATGTAAGAATAGAATTTAGATGATTTGTTTGGTCAATACATAATTCCCATACTTCCATTTGGTTATTTCACTGCTTTATGTGTCTAAACTTTTGACGGATCAATAGTTGTTACATTTTACAAGCAATTCCCCTCAGAATGATAATGCTGACCTGCAAACACCATATTTTGTTAGCATTAAAATATATGTTTTCATAAAGCTTTGTGATGAATGATTGCACACATATTACACACAAGGTTAAGGGTCCCATCAGAGCTAAACAGAAGATCAATTCACGCACCTCACTCTATCACTACATAGATGATCCAAGTAAGAAAGACTGATTTCATCATGAACTGACAATCTGAATCAAGACATCAAACAAGACCATAATGAAAAACAGGAAAAAAAAACACACTACCTTGAAAGCTGTTCTGGAACCGAGAGCCCGCAGGCAATAGCTCAGGTGTGTATTCTTCATATCCACCCACATAAAGCTGACTAAAGGTGTTCAAGCCCACCGGTGGTCCAGGAGATGTACCCATCCTCCTGTTCTGCCCATCAACCTGTTCAGAAAAGAACAAACCAACATGACGTCAGCTGAGACTCAAAATCAGTCACTCAGAGCAAGAAAACGCTTCGAATTTCCATCCCCAGTCATTTCTCTTTTCTCTGTATGAATGTTTGTTTACTGGCTTTTTTCTTGCATTTCAAACAAATAGCAATTATTATTGAATTTTATATAAATTAAAGCGACATGCACTGAAACGGGTTGCTGTGAACAGAGCTGTTTTTGACAAGGTAAAAAAGGCGTTTTACACAAATGAATGTATAAAATGTACAGTTATTTATAAAAGATATTTCTTAAGATATTTAAGATATATATTTCCATTAAATTTTTTTCAATAAGATTAAAAGTGAAAAATTATTTATGCTTAAAAAATATAAATGATATACAGTATTATCTTAAAACTACTCTTAATATCTCTATAATATACTAAAAGTAATTTTTAATTAAAATTTTTTTTTTTACTGGTAAGCAAGATTTTATTTTTATTTCTTTAAATATTTCTATAATAATGACACTTATATTTATTGTAATATTTATAATTATTGAATTATTTATTATAAAATTATTATTATTATTTAATCATTTAAAGATGTTTAAACACTTTTAATGGTACACAAGTCAATTTTTTTTATAATCATTATGTAACAAAATATCTTTATTTTTTAAAATACATTTTCAGGATTCTTTGATGTTTGATGCGAAATGTTTCGCAACACTATAAAAAATCTTTATAATCACCTTTCGATCAATTTAATGCATCTTGGCATTGAATAAAAGTCTAAAAGTCTAAAAAACAAACAAAAACAAAAAAAAGACGGACCCAACTTTTGAATGGTAGCTTATCTAAAAATAAAATTGTATTAGCATTGAGTAGGTCAGACCAACCTTTGCTTTCTGTGAAGCCAAGTCAATATATAACTATTATTTAACAGTGCAAATATAAAACCAGAGGCGGACAAAGTACTCAACTCCATTACTTGAGTGAAAGTACAGATACCGCTGGTCAAATATTACTCCATTACAAGTAAAAGTTGTAAAGACAGATTTTTACTTAAGTAAAAGTACAGACGTACTTGCTTTTAAAAGTACTTCAGTACCAAAAGTAAATTTCCTTTTTTATCTTGATAGAAATGTAGTGGAGTGAAAAGTACAATATTTGTCTTTCAAATGTAGTGAAGTTAAAGTCATAAGTTCCCAGAAAAAATAATACTCAAGTAAAGTACCGATACTCAAAAAGTGTACTTAAGTACAATACTCAAGTAAATGTACTTAGTTACTGTCCGCCTCTGTATAAAACACACCTTCAGCCATCCGTTTTTCAGATATCTTCCAAAGTGCACTGTGTGAATATTGATCCTTGGGTTCAGGCACTCACTGATAATTGTTACCAACCCCGAGCCGAGATTATACTTATGAACAATCCTGCCGTTCCGCACCCCCAATGCGAAGAAGTCGTCTCCACTGATGCCTTCATAAAAACAATAACCCACAGAATCCAATTAACACATGCAGTGGGGACCAAAAGTCTGAGAACATATTGGAAATCTAGGATTTTTGTTCTCGTCAGTTTAAACCTGGAAATAAACCGATTAAGGGTTTTGAAAAATGCATGAGGTAAAATGAATCACTAATTTTGATGTGGTCACTAATCACTCAATTACTATGCAAAAAAAGTAATAAATTAGAAAAGTATGTCAAATTGAAGCATTTTCACTGGTGGTCCAGGTCAATCCGGCCATCTATAAAATGTAATTTATTTTTCTTTTGAGCTGATGGATCTAACGCTCCAATTTATCTGGCCAATTATCAGGTGAATAGTTGCCTTCTCATCCTCTCTGATACCTTCTTTTTGATTTTGTCCTCCACTGTGCTGCACGGCTCCCTTGACAATTGCTTCATTATTCATAGCGCTGTCCTCTTCTCTCTTTCCCTCGATGAATCATCCTAAACTATAATCCCAAGATACACTCGCTGAACTGAGGAAGATTCATACCCCCTTACGCTTTTATTCAGCTGCCTGTCTTTTGATTAAACATGTTCGTAGCAGTGACGTGTCAGTTAGCAGCCACTGAAACTGACCTTAAAATAAATTGCCGATGGTGGCGGAGGAAATCAAGGCATGAGGAAACTTGACCGAGATGCTGCGTCTCTCAAAACGACAGTTCTTCTTTTTAACGCCATTTTCATTTGATTTGTTGGTTTTTGTTATAAATATACATTTCTACATTTAGAAAAAAGCCTGTCAACTCTGCATACAATAATTTTCTTAATCAGTTTCTTTTGTGTGTTTTCAAGTAACAATATGCCTAAAACAACATATTTATTTTAGGAGCACAATTTTACAAATATGCTTCATAAAATATTTCCCAAAGTTTTTTTTTTAATAAGATTGGATTTTTGCTTAAAATTTGATATACAGTATTCTCTGAAAAAAAAAAACTACTCTTAATATATCTTTATAATATCTACTTTCTCAAGCAATTTATAATTAAAAAATATGAAACTACTTTTTTTAGCTGTTAAGCAAGACATTTTTAGATCAATGTATATAATTATAACATTATTAAAGTAATAATTATTATAGTGCTGTCAAAATAATTATTACTCATACTTATCTACAATTTAAAGATGTTCAAATGTTTTTATTGGTAAACAAGTCTGCATTTATTGTATTTATACAATAAATGCAGTAATTTATTGTATAAATACAATAAATTATATTGTAAAAAATAAATATTGTATTTATTTATTTTATATAGATATATAAATACACACACATACAGTATATATTTTGAAAATTATATTATTTAATTATAATTATATATTTTTATTATACATTATTACACACTATTATTAAATAATTATTACTCATACTATATCTACAATTTAAAGATGTTCAAATGTTTTTTTATTGGTAAACAAGTCTGCATTTATTGTATTTATTATATAACAAAATATTTACATCCTTATCTTTACAGCCTATTTTGAACTCTATGGTTAAGAGTTCTCCTCCATTATCTGAGATTTTTAAGAGACCTCATATATAACAGATCTTTCCCTTATGGCAGATAATAAAAATCATCGCCCCGTTGTGTGCACAGATAAATGGTCTCTGCTGTTGGGTCCTGAACTTACACTTACAGCACATTTTACAGCAGCTGCACCATTAATATCTCCTAGTTGAGTGATAGTATTTCTGAACCTCACTTCTTCTGACATGACCTCATCTAATGCTGGGAAAACGTTTACAGCCAAACTGCTATGAATCCAGCTCTTTTTTTTTCATACACCAGCATTGTATGATAAGCACTGACAGATGCGCTGAAATCAAAGTGAATAAAGAAAGATGGAGTAACAAATATAAAGGAACAAGACAATATTCCCATTTTGACTCACCTTGTCCCTTTTGTCCAGAAAAGAGAATGAGGTTGTTTCTCAAAGCGGAAACATTATTGGCAAAGGTGAGCTTCAGGTGGAATTCATAAAAATGACCCATACTGGGAATAGAAGGATAAGCCACATAGGATGAGTATCCAAATTCATCAAGTCCACTAAACCTGGGCCGAGTGATGTTGACAGCTGCAAAGAAATAGCAAAACAAAAAAAAATTAATATTCATTTAAGAAAAAATTTATTTAAACATATGCCTATAATAATAATAAAACATGTCAGGGCTATGACAACATTATGGTTAATGGTGACCTATCCTAAGGGTTGCATGTTCAATTCCAGCTACATTTACTATAATTATACTTGAGAAATGTATTGTAATAAAAAAAATGCAAAAAACACCTTTACTGAGGTGAAGTTCCCAGCAGCAGCTGTCTGAGAAGGAGACACAAGATGGCGATATTGCACTATTTATAGCGCTTGTCAAATTCTAAGCATTGTTATTTTCTGTGGGGGGAAAAAATGCTGCTGCTAACGATTATTATTGTAATTTTGTGCCATTTTACTCTGGGAACGGACATTGGTCATAACAGCGATATCTGCAGAAATCGGTCAGAATTTGTGAAATGGCTGTTACTTTGGACAATGCATTTCAGAGCTGGAAAATCTCACCATTTAATCACCTGGTCCATCAAGCATCGATCAGAAACATTTCAGCTTGGGTACATTAAGCTTTTACACTTTTTCTCCAGTGAAAAAAATGTGCTACATAAAGAGTTTTCTCCACCCCTCATTTTGTCTTTATGAACTGTGCAGTCTGTAAAGCCTCTCCGGAGGATTTCTCTGGGAACAGCACTGAAGTTCTTCCCTCTGCTCTTCCCTCCTTGAATTATTGATGCCTTTTGAAATTGCACATATATTACCTTGTCACGGTTTATTTGCACAGCGCCTAATGAAGGACTAGAATGCGTTTTTAGCAGGCATGGCTTGATGGGGCCAGCTGTATTTCTTAACTCGCAGTGTCATGTAATGGCTCTGTGATACGCTGCATTTGCTGAGTTACGTTTCTTGCTCCAAGTGAAATTCATTAATAAACCGGCAATTTATTAATCGGACATACTGAGTACTTTTTGAGAACGCCAATTACCATCCTAAGATAAACTGCAGTCCTGTGTAAGGATGTGGTTTGAGCTCATTTCCAAAGTCAAATAGGATTTCTGATAGTAGCCTTCAGAAGTAATCAGAATTGCATTAATTAGGCACAAAAAACTCTTGCTTTCCCTGCTTTATTTCTCACTAATGATAGGAACCACACTGTATATATTTTTTTATTCTTCTTTTAACTCAATTTTTTTCTGTCAATGTCCCATATGACAGGATAAAGATATGACCTCAATAACCATATAACTTTTCATGCAAAGGCACTGCAGAGCACAGGCTGCTTCTCTCTGCTGTGTTATTCTGCTGCTGTTGCTGGAGGTGAATAAAGGAACAAGAAAACAAAACCTCCGACTCGCTGGCAGTTTTTACAGGTGACATATCACCCATTTATTTCCATTCGTTCTAGTCAAAAACCATTTGTGTGTAAGGATTGTGCTGTAGTGAAATTCAATAGCTAAAAAAAAAAAAAAAAAAAAAAACACTGACCCCAAATTTATGAACACTATTGTATTAGCACTGAGTAGGTCAGACCAACCTTTGCCCCCAGTGAAGCCAAGCCATTTAATAATGTTTTATATGAATAAAAAAAACACCTTCAGCCATCCGTTTTTCAGATGTCTTCCAAAGTGCACCGTGTGAATGTTGATCCTCGGATTCAGGCGCTCGCTGATAATTGTTGCCAAACCCGAGCCGAGATTATACTTCTGAACAATCCTGCCGTTCCGCACCCCCAATGCGAAGAAGTCATCACCACTGATGCCTTCACAGAAACAATAACCCACAGAATCCAATTAGCACATGCAGTGGGGACCAAAAGTCTGAGAACATATTGGAAATCTGGGATTTTTATTTCCTGTTTAAACCTGGAAATAAACGGATTTAGAATTTTGAAAAATGCATGAGGTAAAATGAATCACTAATTTTGATGTGATCACTAATCACTCAATTACTATGCAAAAAAAGTGATAAATTAGAAAAGGATGTCAAACTGAAGCATTTTCACTGGTGGTCCAGGTCAATCCGGCCATCTATAAAATGTAATTTATTTTTCTTTTGAGCTGATGGATCTAACGGTCCAATTTATCTGGCCAATTATCAGGTGAATAGTTGCCTTCTCATCCTCTCTGATACCTTCTTTTTGATTTTGTCCTCCACTGTGCTGCACGGCTCCCTTGACAATTGCTTCATTATTCATAGCGCTGTCCTCTTCTCTCTTTCCCTCGATGAATCATCCTAAACTATAATCCCGAGGGACGCTCTCTGAACTGAAGAAGATTCATACCCCCCTTACGCTTTTATTCAGCTGCCTGTCTTTTGATTAAACATGTTCGTAGCAGTGACGTGTCAGTTAGCAGCCACTGAAACTGACCTTAAAATAAATTGCCGATGGTGGCGGAGGAAATCATGGCATGAGGAAACTTGACCGAGATGCTGTGTCTCTCAAAACGACAGCTCTTCTTCTTAACGCCGTTTTCAACAGGAAGTTGATTTGTTGGTTTTTTTCTGAAAACAACTCTTAATAGATCTATACTACCTTCTCAAGTAATTTATCATTTAAAAATGTTTAACTGTTTTTTTAGCTAGTAAGAAAGACTTTAAAAATACATTTATATAATTATAACATTATAATTATTATAGGTTATTACACCCTATTTATTATTAAATGATTATTAATAATACTTGTCTATATAAATTAGAGATGTGTAAATGGTAAATAAGTCTGCATTTACTATCTTTACATCCTAGTTTGAATACTATGGTCAAGAGTTCTCCTCCATTATCTGAGATTCTTTAGAGACCTCATATATAACAGATCTTTCCCTTATGGCAGATAATAAAAATCATCGCCCCGTTGTGTGCACAGATAAATGGTCTCTGCTGTTGGGTCCTGAACTTACACTTACAGCACATTTTACAGCAGCTGCACCATTAATATCTCCTAGTTGAGTGATAGTATTTCTGAACCTCACTTCTTCTGACATGACCTCATCTAATGCTGGGAAAACGTTTACAGCCAAACTGCTATGAATCCAGCTCTTTTTTTTTCATACACCAGCATTGTATGATAAGCACTGACAGATGCGCTGAAATCAAAGTGAATAAAGAAAGATGGAGTAACAAATATAAAGGAACAAGACAATATTCCCATTTTGACTCACCTTGTCCCTTTTGTCCAGAAAAGAGAATGAGGTTGTTTCTCAAAGCGGAAACATTATTGGCAAAGGTGAGCTTCAGGTGGAATTCATAAAAATGACCCATACTGGGAATAGAAGGATAAGCCACATAGGATGAGTATCCAAATTCATCAAGTCCACTAAACCTGGGCCGAGTGATGTTGACAGCTGCAAAGAAATAGCAAAACAAAAAAAATTAAATATTCATTTAAGAAAAAATGTATTTAAACATATGCCTATAATAATAATAAAACATGTCAGGGCTATGACAACATTATGGTTAATGGTGACCTATCCTAAGGGTTGCATGTTCAATTCCAGCTACATTTACTATAATTATACTTGAGAAATGTATTGTAATAAAAAAAATGCAAAAAACACCTTTACTGAGGTGAAGTTCCCAGCAGCAGCTGTCTGAGAAGGAGACACAAGATGGCGATATTGCACTATTTATAGCGCTTGTCAAATTCTAAGCATTGTTATTTTCTGTGGGGGGAAAAAATGCTGCTGCTAACGATTATTATTGTAATTTTGTGCCATTTTACTCTGGGAACGGACATTGGTCATAACAGCGATATCTGCAGAAATCGGTCAGAATTTGTGAAATGGCTGTTACTTTGGACAATGCATTTCAGAGCTGGAAAATCTCACCATTTAATCACCTGGTCCATCAAGCATCGATCAGAAACATTTCAGCTTGGGTACATTAAGCTTTTACACTTTTTCTCCAGTGAAAAAAATGTGCTACATAAAGAGTTTTCTCCACCCCTCATTTTGTCTTTATGAACTGTGCAGTCTGTAAAGCCTCTCCGGAGGATTTCTCTGGGAACAGCATTGAAGTTCTTCCCTCTGCTCTTCCCTCCTTGAATTATTGATGCCTTTTGAAATTGCACATATATTACCTTGTCACGGTTTATTTGCACAGCGCCTAATGAAGGACTAGAATGCGTTTTTAGCAGGCATGGCTTGATGGGGCCAGCTGTATTTCTTAACTCGCAGTGTCATGTAATGGCTCTGTGATACGCTGCATTTGCTGAGTTACGTTTCTTGCTCCAAGTGAAATTCATTAATAAACCGGCAATTTATTAATCGGACATACTGAGTACTTTTTGAGAACGCCAATTACCATCCTAAGATAAACTGCAGTCCTGTGTAAGGATGTGGTTTGAGCTCATTTCCAAAGTCAAATAGGATTTCTGATAGTAGCCTTCAGAAGTAATCAGAATTGCATTAATTAGGCACAAAAAACTCTTGCTTTCCCTGCTTTATTTCTCACTAATGATAGGAACCACACTGTATATATTTTTTTATTCTTCTTTTAACTCAATTTTTTTCTGTCAATGTCCCATATGACAGGATAAAGATATGACCTCAATAACCATATAACTTTTCATGCAAAGGCACTGCAGAGCACAGGCTGCTTCTCTCTGCTGTGTTATTCTGCTGCTGTTGCTGGAGGTGAATAAAGGAACAAGAAAACAAAACCTCCGACTCGCTGGCAGTTTTTACAGGTGACATATCACCCATTTATTTCCATTCGTTCTAGTCAAAAACCATTTGTGTGTAAGGATTGTGCTGTAGTGAAATTCAATAGCTTTCCGTCAGCTGCGTTGGCTGGACCCGGAGATATTTAGCTTTTTTTGATTTCCTTCTTTTACCACTGACACACACAGATATACACGCAAAAATGAAATAAACAAAGACATACAAATAAAGATATGCACATGTGAGAAACTCCTCACAAAATCTGTTTGATCCTATACACTTCCCACAAGATGATTCTTTAATCTTTTGTCGTAGAGCCTGGTGCCGATGAAATGAAAATACAGGAAGTCACATGATGTGTGTGTTAAGGCAGTAAGGCGGTTTAGGACAGATGTGCTATTATGTTATGGGTCTATTTTAGGTGAGTGTGATGTTAACGGTGCGTCAGGGAACACAGTCTGTCCTCTAAACTCAACTGCCGCCTCAAGCTGCTTTCAGCAACACAAGCTCCCATGATCAATCGAAAGATCAATCTATCTGTCTGCCTGTGGATTCTGAATATACTTCTAGAAAAAAGCTAACTCTTTGATAATAAAGCTGCATTTATGCAAAGAATAGATTTTAAGTCGGTCAAAAAAATTTAATAAATAAATAAAATAAAATAAAATAAAAATGACAGTGCTGTTATTTTTAAATAAAACTATTAAAAATTATTGCTTTAATGGGGCCAACTTATTATTGGCAATTGAAGTAAAGCTGAAAAATATACATATTAGAAACTTAAATGAAAAGAAAATAAAAAATTTTGCCTTGGCAACTAACTGAAATAAGTTTTCATTTTAGTACTTCAACTTACAGTGAAATAAAAACAAAAAATGTGCACGACAGTGTTATTAAACAAAGTAAAAATTGTTATAGGTAATTGAAACAAAGCTGAATTAAAATAAATGATAAACATTAGATGAAAATGTAAAAAACCTTAAATAAGTTTTAAGAATTTAAGTTTTTGTAATTTTAGTACTTGTACTGAAAAAAAAAAAAAATCAAAGCTAAATAGAAACATAAAAAATAATAAAAATGAACATTATTAATAAAATGACAAACCTAAACTAAAAATAAAATGAGAAACTAAAATATAAAAACAAACATTAAAGTGTTAATAAATACTATCATAGTATTCAGATAATACCAATATAACACTGGTGCATGACACCCATTTTTCCAATATATTTCTTTTTCTTGAAAGTTAATTTAAGCAGCTACTTTGGATGTTACCACATAAATTACATTTGCCATGTTGCCTGGCAACTTAAAAAAAAATAAGATCATGCTCTTTGAATCTTATTTTCGGAGTAATCTATAAAAATACATTACTAAAAATGTATCTAAATGCAACACTAAATCGATACATAAAACGGACTCAAAACACCCTTCCTATAATTCCATTAGCCTAGGCCCATTTGAAGAAGTCCAGCACATCTAAAGTTGAGTGGCTGCCCAGAGGCAGCGAGGCCTTGGCTACTAATCAATACTGATTGATGTTATCTGCTGTTATCGGCCTTTAAATTCAAATGTCAGTGTGACACTGGGAGATTAGAACACTCTATTTGGCATCGGGCTCTTTGCTGTCTGACAGAGTGATGTCTGCTAGCCCTGCCCGGCGTGCTGTGCCAAGCGGTCTTCAAACCACGCCACCCAATTAGATTACAGCAAAATAGCAGCAGTTCTTTTCCCTCCAAGCGCCGTTGAGAAGATGAAGAGCCATCTGTGTAAGCAGATATCTGACTTTAGCTGACTTAACACTGCGAGGTAGAGCCGGGAAGATGAGTACATTAGTTACACGGCACTGTAGTGTGTCTTCACAGCTTTGTTATTTGAGACAATAAAACAAACCCAATTGCAGAGAGTACATTCTGTGACTACGCTTTGATAAATTAAGTTTCAGAGTCGCCTAATTTAAAGCACTTGGTGTGCTCATTATATGTGGATGCGTACTCTATTACCTGTAGATGCCTCGAAAGGTCAGAGGAATCGAGATGGCAGTGCAACGCAGACTGGCAGTTATCCACAAAACGTTCAGAGTTCAGTAACACTTTAGTGAGCTTGTAGCGAGCGTAGAGCACTTAGCTTCTCTAATTGGAACGGTATTTCAATGGCTTGCATCAGTTAAACAAAACCGCTGGGAATACATTTCAATCTACCACCTATGGGTCTAACCTCAAAGACGGAGGTGCTCGCAGGAGATGGAGGAAAACAAACCTCAGAATGCAACAAATATCAAACGAAACACCCTCTGGCCATGCCGGCTTCATTGTGTCTCCACGGATGCTGGTGTAAATCGCCGTCTGCGCACATACCTTGACGGGACCTACCCTCGTCGCAGAGGAGACCCCGCCTTCCGTAGGGGCAAAGACACGCCGTGTCTGGGGAACGCAGGTGGCGCCCCGCGCACACGGGTTTCGCTCGCAGGCGGTGAACTGGCACAGCTTACCGGAGTAGAGCGAAGGACACACGCAGATCCAGCTCTCCGCATCGCTGCACACAAGGAACCAAAAAACAGAGAGATCATTAGTACACCAATGAAATGTACCCGTACTGCATCATTACCTTCAGTGGAGTTTGCGTAGAAAGCATAAATTGGGAAGGGGCATTGGGGGGGTTGAGAGTGTCAAAAAAGCAGAGGGGAATACAAATGAGAATACAGAGCAGAAGTGATGGAAGTCGTACATCACTGGCCTGAACTCTAGACCAGCCTTGTCAGACAGACCAACATGAACTGATCTTGCAGTGCAAGACGAAGTAAAAGTGCATTTTCTATTCTTTTGCCAAGTAAAAACATTCTATACATAAAGAAATGAATAACACTTGATTTAAGATATGAATGTACAGTTGAATAAGATGAAGACTCGAAGTCAGTGATCTCTAAGGGGCTCAGTGAGAAGTTTAGAGAAGAAAAATCAATACATACAAAATCTGTAAAAACATGAAAAAATTTACAATGACAAATAAAAATAATTTCAATGCATAATGAAAAATATAAATATACAGAATTTCATTCTACTTTCTAAACAGTGGACAAAAATTGTGAGATTAATCACAAATATTTTTCACAGATAAGATGCAAAAAACATAAGTGTTATTTTAACAGAAAGTAATTGTTTTCCAGATAAAAATGTATATGAACGCACGCCCGCCCGCATTCACGCACGCACGCACACACATATGTATATATATAGCTTATACATATATTTATAGCTTTATACACTACTGTTCAAAAGTTTGGGGTCAGTGGGATTTTTCTTTTAATAAAAAAAGGATGCATTAAATTGATCAAAAGTGACAGTGAAGACATTTACATCATTACAAAAGATTTCAATTTCAAATAAATGCTGGTTTTTCTATTCATCATAGAATCCTGAAACATTTTTTTCTCAACTTCCCCAAAAAAATTAAGCAGCACAACCATTTTCAAAATTGATAATAAGAAGAAATCTTTCTTGCACACTAAATCAGTATATTACAATGATTTCTGAAGGATCATGAAGACTGGAGTAATGATGCTGAAAATTCAGCTTTGCCATCACAGGAATAAATTTCATTTTAAAATATGCTAGAGTTATTTTAAACTGTAATTGTATTTCACAATATTACTGATTTTGATCAAAGAAATGCAGTTTTAGTGAGAATAAAAAACTTAAAAAATGTTAAAATCTCACTGACCCAAACACCTTTGAATAGAGGTGTACATGAAAATATTTTGCAGGTTTGTGGTCTTTTATTTTTAACATGGATTGAATTGCCCATGTTTTGAGGTCACATGACCAGTCATGTCATGCTGTTACTAAAAACAACAACTTCATACAGTGCTTTCAGACAGTGCTCCAGGCGATTTACCCAGGATAAACATCTAGACAAAATACCTCTATACAGTACATACATTATGCATACACAACATTATGTTTGGTGGAATCTCCATTTTAGGAAAGTTATAATATGAGGCAAGGAAAAAGACTAAAATGAAAAAAGCGAAAATATATCCAAGACCACTGGGACGAAGAAGACTCAGCATAGATAAACAAAAACATATTGAGTGCACCTTTAAAAATCCCAGGTTTATTTAAATAAGAATATAACTGGGCCTGAAGGCCATCTGCAAATGTAGACTCACATTCTGCTGATGTTGATCTAGCCTCACTGTAAGCGAATGATTAGAAATGCTCGAGCTAACGGCTGACTGCCGAGGTGCAATTCCGCAAACGGAACTTTTATAATTCCAGGCTTTATCCCCAAGCGAGAGGTAGAGGGTGGGCCAGCATGATAAGCAATATTCAGACAAGAACTTCATAAGCTGCCGGAAGACGCAGACGGTTTTCAAAGGTATAATATCAGATACAGGAAGGCATTGGAGGAGTTTCAAATCTATAAATTAATAATGTGTTTTGAGCTGCAGCACAGCTGAAATGAAATATTTACATTCTGTCACTAGGATTTCGAACCAGTGCAAGTGACTGATACATACACACACACACACACACAACAATACAGAATATTCCTAAAACCTGGGCATGAAAAGATTTGAATGAGGACTATCTATGCAAGGAGAATTTGAATCTGCTCACATTTTCAAATAAAATCACTGGTACGCATACAAATGTTACAAAAATAATTGCACTTATGCAAACAAAACTGGATAGGACAACAAGCAACCTTCCCACTCTGTAAGACACTAATCAAGTGACCTCGTTTGTGCACAAGCACTCTTTGCACCGTACCCAGGGAAAGACAGCGGATGGTTTGTCACTGCCTTTCTGGACAGCAGGGGGTAATGCCGCGGCAGACTGCGAGATTATTGCCCCGCATTATGTAGAACATGCAAACACATCTGTTTCTGTGACTGATTGCCCTTCACCAGCCATGCGAGCTCAGACTGACGCCGGGAACATTCAGGTGTCTGCTGCATATGGCGAGCTCCGTACGCAGCCAACTGTGTATGATCACAGGAGATGTGTTTACCACTCTTCAAAGAGAGCCTTGACATTGCAGTGACATATTCTGTATTTTGATCATGACCCTATTATTTTAAAAAGAAAAAAGGAAATAGACTCGAAATCAAAGTTGGAGTTTTGTCGCTTTTAGCCTATTGACTCTGAAGCCATCTATATATAATAAATAAATAAATAAATAAAACTTCAGCAGATATATACGTTTACATATTTAATGTTCTCTGTAAACATCCACACAATTCACTTTTTAATTAACAGCCTTTCTCTTCTGGAAGAATGTACATATATATTACTTGTACACACACACACACACACAGACAGACAGACAGACAGACAGACA
>NW_015661870.1:17566-24037 GCF_001515625.1 Sinocyclocheilus rhinocerous | reverse complement strand
AATGTCCTCATAAGTCACCTTCTCCTTGTAATACCTATGTCATACCCATGTCATTATACAAATTTGTGTCCTCATGTGTCACAAACACACACACACAAATGTGTTCACAAGGTTCGGTAAGATTTTTTAGTGTTTTTGAAAGAAGTCTTTTATGCTCACCAAGTCTGCATTTATTTGATCAGATATACAGTACAAACAGCAATATTGTGAAATATTAATATAACTGCTTTCTATTGTAATATATGTATAAATGCATTAATTCCTGTGATGCATAGCTGAATTTTCAGCAGCCATTATTCCAGTCTTCAGAGTCACATGATCCTTCAGAAATCATTCTAATATGCTGATCTGGAGCTGAAGAAACTTTTCATATTAGGACATGGGGTAATGTCCTCATAAGTCACCTTCTCCTTGTAATACCTATGTCATACCCATGTCATTATACAAATTTGTGTCCTCATGTGTCACAAACACACACACACAAATGTGTTCACAAGGTTCGGTAAGATTTTTTAGTGTTTTTGAAAGAAGTCTTTTATGCTCACCAAGTCTGCATTTATTTGATCAGATATACAGTACAAACAACAATATTGTGAAATATTAATATAACTGCTTTCTATTGTAATATATGTATAAATGCATTCATTCCTGTGATGCATAGCTGAATTTTCAGCAGCCATTATTCCAGTCTTCAGAGTCACATGATCCTTCAGAAATCATTCTAATATGCTGATCTGGAGCTGAAGAAACTTTTCATATTAATATCAAATGACAAAAATAGCGGTTTAATATTTTTTTTGTGGAAACTGATATATATTTTTCAAGTTTCTTGAATGAATAGAAAGTGCAAAAAGAACAACGTTTATTTGAAACATAAATCTTTAGTACCATCTATTATAAAATACTTTACTGTCACTTTTTAATCATTTTGTCTATGCTCAAAATTGATTAATTTTCTTAAAAAAAAAAAAAGGTATGGTATACTCAATTTCCCAAAATGAGTATCTCTTTCTCGACTCATTAGATTTGCAAATGTTATAATTTTTTTCCCTCCACAAAATTGGATTAAAAATATAATTAGATGTTAATTAGACACCACTCGCTGCATAGCAACATTATGAGGTCACTGGACAAACATTTGACACTGGTTTCATTCTTGGTCGAGCTCTTGGAAACATACTGTTGCTAATACGGTTCACAGAGGTCATCCTGTATTCAATTATATAAAGATCCTGATTTAAATGAACTCGATGACCGTGGGGTATTATGTAAGACAGTCAAGAGACTGAAACCAAGAGCATTTGTCTGTGTTTGGGCAGAATGGAGGTGAATCAGAGGTCACTGCTACAAAGCAAGAGACTTGGGAATAAAAAACACAGTAACTTTTCTTTGTAATCTATGTGATGTTCTGAAAACCTGGTGACAGACGTCTCCACTAAATTGAGTCAAATGCCTTCCTGACGCACACCTCTCCCAGCAGATATAATGAGCTGCCATCACCACTGACCATTTCGGCTGCAAAAGTCAGCTTCTGGATGCAAACGTGTATGAATAATTTAACAAGGAAAGCGTTCTCTATGTCTGTTTAAATAAGGGTGCATCAAGAGAATAAGATAAGCAGACAAAAACAGTCTCTGACTTCTGACTAGCTTTTCTATAGCTACCGCACTGACTGTAAACATCATAATATATCTTACAGGTATCAATAAAATAGATAAATCTTCATTCTGTTTAATACCATCATCTGATAGGATTAATAAAGCAATGCAAATCCAGATGTGTTAACAATACTGACCAAAGGCAGCATTTAAAATTCAAAGATCTCAGCTGTAAACGCGACATGAGGCCACGGCTCACCGGAGACCCAAAATGGAGAGGCCGGTCCTCCAAACGTGCTGGATTGCCTGTTTAGTGGGCCAAGCACTCGATTATACACTTGGGCGGGCGTGACACACTCAGTAAAAGAGTTTAGTGTTCAGCTCGACAGCGAGGTGAATGATAACGCTTTACAGGAATGAAATGAACGGCTGATGTTCAGCTGTTCGCTCCTGCCCTCCGCATGCTCTAGCCGTTACCCGGTGGAGGTGGGCAGAATCAGTCTCAAAGTCAAAAGATTACAACCGTTAAAGCCATGAATCACTGTCAGAACTCAACACTAGTAAAGGGACTTAAAACAGGAAGCCAAGTACTTTGAATGCTCACATCACGTCCAAATCCACAGCCATATATACACTTTTGGAAACTTTTAAAAGTACCAAGGAGGGAAAATGGATGAGGAGACCTGAGGTAAAATATCATTTTGGGAGATGAAAATAGAGAGAGAAATGACTAAGCAGAAGCAAAAGCAAAAGGCAAGGAAAGAGGGAATATGTTTGAGAACCATCTGTTGAGAAAAACTAGCCTGCTAATGTCAGCTGCTGGCTTGGAGAAAAGGCCCATTTTTTGTGGCAATGTGCTCCATCCGCTCTTCTCGGCTAACTGGGATTACCATTAGGACATCTTCCAGGGCTATTATCTGCCTCACATGAGTGCAGCTAGTTTTACGCTTTTAAGGTAAATATGGTCTGTTATTTCATTCTTGATGCAAAGGCTAAGTACTCTGCACATGACGTCACAAAAGAAAATAATAGCCGCTGCCTTTCAGATTAAAAATGAACGATTACATACAAGATATCTAGCCAGCGTATCAAAAGAATCCCATTTGATCAAAGAGAATACTCTGGCGATTTGTTTACAGGAAACCACTCTGTGGGGGAGAAGATAAAAGAAAGGACGGTCATCACCACAGAAAAAGACCATTCAAACACAAACCAAATGTCGAGACTGGACTTCTCAATGGCTCATCTCATAAAGGTCAGTGAAGGGGGTAATGCACCAGGTTGGTTCTTGAGATATTTAAAAAAAAATCCATTTTCACAGAGCGCTTGGGCGAAACGAACTTCTCCGAGATGGGGTTAGAACCAGAAATAGGGATGCCACCATGTATAAGACTTTATGTTTAAAATCGAATACCTAGATGATAAAAAAAAACACAACAATAATAAAACATTTAAAACTATATTAAATAATTATATCATTTAAAGGGATAGTTCATCCAAAAATGAAAATTCTGTCATTAATTACTCACCCTCAACCTGTAAGACCTTTGTTCATCTTCGGAACACAAATTAAGATATTTTTGATGAAATCCGAGAGCTCTCTGACCCTGCGTAGTCAGCAAGGATCCTACCACGGTCAAGGCACAGGAACGTAGTAAGGACATCGTTAAAATAGTCCATGTGACATCAGTGATTCAACCTTAATTTTGTGAAGCTACGAGACTTTCTGTGCGCAAATAAAACAAAAAATAATGCCTATTCAACAATTTAATATGAATGAGGGTACAGAGAGTAATAATTTATTGTCATTCAATTATAGAAATTATAATTTATTATTATTATTAAAGGGTCATATGACGTTGCTAAAAAGAACATTATGTTGTGTATTTGGTGTAATGCAATGTGTTTATGCGGTTTAAGGTTAAAAAACACATTATTTTCCACATAATGTACATTATTTAGCACAGTGGCTAGATTAACAAATAACCAGATGCCACCCGATCAAAATATTCCCTCACAGTTTAATAATAATGACTTTATGAATTTCTTCACTGATAAAATAGATAACATCAGAAATACAATAACAAATGTAGATTCTACAGCGTATAATACTTCAGCTTCATTCATCGCACCAAAAGATAAACTGCAGTGCTTTACAACTATAGGACAGGAAGAGCTAAATAAACTTATCACTGCATCTAAACCAACAACATGCCTGTTAGATCCCGTCCCCACTAAATTACTGAAACAGTTGTTACCTGTAGCAGAAGAACCACTTCTCAATATTATTAACTCGTCGTTGTCTTTAGGTCACGTCCCAAAACCATTCAAGCTGGCGCTTATTAAGCCTCTTATTAAGAAACCACAACTAGATCCTAGTCAACTGGCAAATTACAGACAGCGTCTCCCTGACATGCTGCATCAACACGACTGCTGTTCCTGAAACCACGCCTTCTTTCTTTGCGTGCACATTTGGGCGGTGTTATGCAAATCTTCCCACATTGTGATGTAGACATGTGGGGGCGTGTTAGAATGAGCCGTTTTAGGTAGGCATGGTTGACTCTAAACTTTTATAAAGAATATCTCTTTGGATTTGAGACTTTAGTCTTTGCAACTTTACAGATTTTCTTTATGCACCAAGAGCTTGTAACACTCCAAAGAGAAAGGAAAAATTGAAATCGCATCATATGACCCCTTTAATGTGTACATTGTTGATTGGTCATATTTGTCAAATAAACAGGACGTAAGTTTGGAAAAATTTAGTAATTATTCAATTCAATTCAATTTAACTGATGATTGGTCAGATTTGTCAAATAAATTTAAAAAGTTTGAAATATATTAAAGAAATTTGAAGTAATTACAATAATAAAGCAAGCAATTTGTCAGGTGTTACATATTACATATCAATTTATGAAGCAAAAGCAAGATCACACAGTATTAATAGGTTTTCCCTTATTCCATACAAATTCCATTATTATTATTACCATCCAGTTACACAATTATAATTTCATCATTATTGTGTACATCGATTATTGGTCATATTTATCAAATAAACAACAAATCAATTCAATTCAGTTCAACTGATGATTGGTCATATTTGTCAAATAACAAAAGTTTGGAAAATTGGAGTAATTATTACAGGGGAAAAAGCAGGTGTCAGATGCATATTACATTTCAAATTATAAACCAAAAGCAAGATCGCACAGTATTAATTGGCTGTTTGTTATTCCCAAGCAGGTTGTCCATGGATTTGTATTGCAATATTCTTTTCTGCTTATACAGTATATAATGAATGAATTTAGACCATCAGCTTTGTACACAACAAAGGTAAATGCCACCTTATCTCTGTGTTTGGAAGTATTTAGGTTTAAGTTCAGCGCCAGTTGTTTGTAGTCCTTCAGGATAACTGCTCCACAGCTGTCAGATGCAGAGTCCCTGAGCGTGCGCTGAGTGCCTGAGCTCGCGCTGCTGTAGTCGAGCACGTGATCAGCTGAGCAAAAGGCATTTTTAAGACTGACATTTACATGGATTTGTAATAAATATCTCATTAGGTGAAACTAAAAAACTCTGGTGGTCTTGTATTGACAAATTAACCTTTTGTCATGTTTTTACGCTTCACATCACAAATCTTGAACTGCAGAACTGTGCTGAAGAGCAGCAGACAGCCTTTCTGGTCAGGAACAGAAACTGGCTGAATGATTGTATTGCACCACAATACATTTTTGTATCACAATAATTTTTAGGACCAATATTATACTATGACACCGTTAAATACCTAGCTAACAAAAATATGTTCTAAGAACGTTTTTCTAACATTCCTATAAAGTATAGACATTATTTCTGACATTATTTCAAATATAGACATTATTTCTGAATGTTCCCTGAATGTTTAAAATGTCCAGTTTTTTAAATGCTTAAATATTTTTTTTTTTCTTGGTTATGATAATGTAAAAGAACATGAACATTCCATTCTATCATTTAAACATTATAGGAACATTAATTTTCAGTGTTCTCTGAAAATTCTGAAACAAGTACTAGTAACATTTACAAAATGTTAGATGAACGGCCAACTAAAATGTTTCAGAAAAAAAACCATCCCAAGAAAGATGTATAAGTAATGTTTTTGCCCTAACGTTTTGAGAACATTATTAAAGACCATACAACTTTTAATTTTTTTAAGTTACTGGAAGAACATTAGTTCATAATTTTGCCAAAACATAAAAAAATATGTAGGGATGCACCAAAATGAAAATTCTGGGTCGAAACCGATACCGAAAATTCTGGATACACTTGGCCGAAAACCGAAACCGAAACTGCTTTGTAATGATTATTTATTATTTTATTAAATAATATAAAGTAATTTTGTAAGACTTTTTAAATTTAACACAATTTTAATGATACTGAATTTAAAAAACACAAGCCAATAAAATAACCACTTTTACTGAAAGTAACGCAATAAAACTGGAATATATTATTTTTATTCACTTCTATGTAACAGAATCAGATATAAGTTGTTGTTTTTTTGGACTAATTATCCAAATAATGTATATTCCTACAAAGCTATTATCAGAGCATATGAGCAGAACATTTTACCAGCGTTGTCCAGTACAGCTGAACTAGCCTACACCATGTTACAGCACAGTAACACTACTGCAAACATGAACAAGTATACTGCATAGAAATTTCCTGTCAGCCCGTTATTTGAGCGGACTTTGCTTTTCCGGTGAGGATGAGCGGTACACAAGCACATTCATAGAGCGGAAAACTGAGCGGAGCTTCAAACCGCGCAGTGACGAGGGGAGTGAAACATGCTGAACACAGCCCGGCGCGGCGCGCCATATATATTATTATATGTAGCCTATATTTTCAGCTT
>NW_015661870.1:0-17496 GCF_001515625.1 Sinocyclocheilus rhinocerous | reverse complement strand
GATTTTTTTTTCTTTCATATGTGCTTATATGGGCTCCTTATATCATTTGGTTCTTTGGTGTCATTTTGGAGTTTCTAAGTGTCCTTTTTTGGAAAGACATCTAAATTGATCTTGAAAAAAGCTTGCAAAAAATATAGATATTTGAGAATCACCCTTCAATCTTTTGGTTTACTTTGCTGGATATAGCAAATGATGACAAAAGAAACATTGAAACAAGATAAATGGTCTATGCTTAATTTCACGAAGTGTGAGGCTGTCATCGTTAACGTGTTAACGCATGCGATTCATTTTACAATCATTAACGCGTTAAAATAATTTAACGCAATTAAGAAGAACGCAAAATTACTGAAGCACAGTTTCTATTCTAACCCTTTAACCCAATTTTGCTACTCTGCTTGCGATTAGATCATTTTATGAACGTCACTGTGGGTACCAAGCACTTCTCTCTGTACTCCTCCTCTAGCAACACCAGAACATTTTGGATGCTGTTAGATCCGAAATGACTGAATTGGACTCATGAGACCAGAGTATGGATTCCCAGAAGTCTCTATTTTGTAAATATGGGCCCTGGAAGAGGTTAAATTAGTTTATTTTGCTTTGGCTACAGTGGGTAATTCTAGTGGTGACAACAACCATGCATGTCACTTCTGCATGCTGCGTCATACTCTGTGAGATAAAGTGTCACTCTATTGTCACAGCTTTTGCCGGCTCTGAGACACTTGCATGTTATTTCTCCTGCTCTTTTTCTAGCAAAAATTCAGTCATCACTAAATGAAAACTTAAAGTGAAGACCTTCTAAGTAAAGAGTAATTGCTGAATTTGTTAAGTTTTAGAGGGGGTGTACTCATTTATGCTGTGCACTGTATATATATATATATATATATTGGGATAACAACCCACCTTAACTTACAAATTATCTGCCAGTTGCGGATTTGAGATTAATTAGGGATCATTTGGAATTGGATCATGACTCGTGACGAGCCTAAAGATTTGCACCCAAACCATGCTTTTAACACAGAAAAATAATAATGTGTAATTATAAACCATTGGTTGTAAGCCACGCAAAAACGCTGCCTGTGGTTTAACAAAAAGCACATTCACACATCACTCGCGTCCCTGCAATCAGGCCTCTAATTACCGCTATTTAAAACTCAAGTGAGCATCTTCATAGCATCCGCATATCATTGACAATATTTACAAACTCTGTGCCCTGGCAAAAGCACTAAATTTAGTAGAAGATTGCTTGTATGCCAAATATTGAAAACTTGAGAGATGCTTGTGAAAAAAAGCTGATTGATGAGCATGACGGCTACACGTACAGTAAGGAACTCAGGTCACATGTTGTCTACAGCCCAGTGTGTCAACAAGAATGAACAAGTCCTTTATCGAGACACAGCCAATTATTCTCATCTACACACTGAAAACACTATTTGCAGAATGTAGCCTTTGAGACGGTTCTTTCTCCAAAACAAAAGGATATGAAATCATACCTGATACAGGTTCCTCCATTGTGGCAGGGTTGGTGCTGGCAGACTGCAGCGTCACAGTTCTGAATGTTTTGGCCTCTGATTGCTTCCCCCACCACATACAGCTCTTTGGAGCCCATCTGCAGTTCACGTATGCAGCCGATGAAGCCAGAGACATTCCCACTGTTGTGGTGCAGCTCAGAGAAGGATGGAACGCCACCAAGGAATGTGGGGCCGAACACCACCTGAGCGTTGGGAGGTGGAAAGGTGACATATGGTTAACAATAATGACGATTTTATCTTGTTAAAAAGAGATTCATGTTGGATTATCCGGCACTTCAAAAAAGTCTTTTGTTCTCACCAAGGCTGCTTTTTTAAATGAAAAGTACAATTAATATTATAAAATGTAATTGTAAAATTAAAATAACATTTCTACTTGAATATATTTTAAATGTAATTTATTCCTACATTTTTAGCAGCCATCATTCCAGTCTTCAGTGTCACATGATCTTTCAGAAATCATTCTAATATGCTGATTTGAAACATTTATTAATATTATCATTATTGAAAATGGTAGAGCTGCTTAAACTGTAAAATTAAAATAACATTTCTACTTGAATATATTTTAAATGTAATTTATTCCTACATTTTTAGCAGCCATCATTCCAGTCTTCAGTGTCACATGATCTTTCAGAAATCATTCTAATATGCTGATTTGAAACATTTATTAATATTATCATTGAAAATGGTAGAGCTGCTTAAAATTTTTGTGGAGATTGTGACACTCACTTTTCAATCCATTTAATGCATCCTTCCTGAAGAGAGAGAGAGAGAGAGAGAAAACTGACCCAAAACTTGATTGGTAGTGTATGTTTTGGGATAGTAAAGTGTTAGATTTTGGAAAAAAGCTACATATTGTAGGTTACGATACACTTTATTCTTTCCTACGTAAAGATATGTCATGCAATAATTGTTCTGAAGTCAATGGCTCTTAAAGCCTGGAAATTATAATTAGAGATAAAAGCAAAGTTTTTATCTTTGAAAGGATTTATGTGGAGCCACTACAGTAGCTTTAAGGACCTTTTGCTGCTGTATGCATTTAGCAATCATTCTTCATTTAGGTCAAAAGCTAATTATTCTTTTGAAAAAATACAGTTTATTGGTTTTGATCAAGACAAGATTAAACATCTTTCCAATTTACAATAACATATGAGTGAGTCTGTCTGATATATTTTTGCCTTCTCAATCATCTATTATGTTAGCTGGACAACAAACTTTGTAAAACTTTCGAAAGAAGAAAAATCTTAGGACAAACGTATCTTATTTCCTCAGCCTTTTCTTGCTTTCCCTAGCAACTACCCAAAACACTTTAGCAGCTGCCCAGTAACAATTCACAACCCCATGGCATGCGCATTTATACATATGCAATGGTTTTCAAAGTACACAAGGCCTATATAATCATAAGACATATAACTAACCTTCAATCTGTTTTAAACTTTCAGACGGGGCAATTTTGTCTTCTTGTCCATTTGACATATTTCAATAAAGAACACCTTTCAGTAAAGTCTCCAGTGATTTTTTTTGTTTATGCAGCTCTATAAATGGATTTGTGGGGCCATTATATTCTGATTAAGTCTCTTATAGGCTGCTGAAAGTGTCTGATTATTGCAGCACAGCTCTCTCTAAGGTTCTCATCAATTAGGACACAAACATGAACCAACTATTTAACTTGAATGATCAAACTTATTATTTTTGCAACAAAAATCATTACACCAGCTCTCAAAAAGACTGAGTTGTCTTCTTTACAAAAACAATAGCATAATAACCTACCTGACTGCAAATATATATTTATATATATATATATTTTTTCCTTTCCATTAGTTAAAATAGTGTGTGTGAGAATTTTTAATCCTTCTTTTATACATACATTATTGAAATTTCTATCATTTTGTTTTAATTGATCTAATTGTGTAATTTGTATTTTTGTGAAAAAATAATTTGAGATATATGTGCTATGAAAATGTGCTATTTATACTGTAATCTTTATCAAAAAATGGGTTAAAAATGGTTACAGAATGGTTCAAATAAATCAGACAATTCATAGATAAAATACAGACTGTCTTAGTCATTCAAATGATTGAATATCCAGAAGCAGGTTTACCTATGATCTAATTGTGTAATTTGTATTTTTGTGAAAAAATAATTTGAGATATATGTGCTATGAAAATGTGCTATTTATACTGTAATCTTTATCAAAAAATGGGTTAAAAATGGTTACAGAATGGTTCAAATAAATCAGACAATTCATAGATAAAATACAGAATGTCTTAGTCATTCAAATGATTGAATATCCAGAAGCAGGTTTACCTCTGACACAGGCTCATTCATGTATTTCTGCTGCCGATTAGCAGTTCCATTAGCAACAGCTATCTCAATGATACAGAGCTGGTCATTGTCACGAGATGGCAATGCATATCTAAAAGCGAGAGAGACAGAGAGAAGGGAATACAGATCAAGAATGAGAGAGTAAGACTTCCGAGCTTGTGTTCTGTCTCCATCCTTTGCTATTCTGCTACTCCAGCAATATATTTGCTCAATCATCTCGAAAATGTCAAAAGACAACTCCTCCCTGCTGAAAAACAATCCATTTCACGAACCTAATGCAACAGTAAAAGCTGCTGAATGTTTCAGCAATCTTCCCCACGAAGCTTTCAACTGTGGCTTCGCCTATATCCTGACATGATCCAACAGTCATCCATATGCTAAAGTCATGGATTTCCTCGCTGTCCAATCAGCTCTTTCAGGCACTTGAAAAACTTGAGACTTGCTTATTCGAGCACCAGCTTTTGATTTCAGCCCATGTTGGGTTCAGGGCAAGGAGGGGAGAAAAATCCCCTCTCCGTTAATGACCAGATGCGAGCAATCAGGGCGACTGCCCTCATGCTAATTTGAAACAGCCTTGCAGGACACCTCCCTGAAGGCAATCAAAGCCCTACAACTTCAGGTAGCACTAATTACAACACTGGGGAAGTTATGAGAGTCGCTCTGCATACAGATTGACAAATTAATGCCCGATTGGGACCACAAGAAGGAAATTCAACATGACTGACAGCCCGCCGCTGAACCAGTATTGCTGATGAATCCTGAACATAAGGACATGAGCTGATTCGATTGTTCGCGGAGGCTCCTGCAACGACTTTAATATTCTGATATTAGTACAAGTAGCGTGATGTTATGAGGTACTAATTATTTTAATCATGGCTCGATAATCGCTTTAGGTGCATTGGACAGCTGTTTGCATTTATAGAGACTTCTCATCAGGTTTAATGTGTCCTATATGATATGATGATTTCAGCGTTGGCAGTAAATACAGGAGAATGCAGTAACAATTGACTATTTTAACACAAAAGCATTTTGAAAAAGTAAAGTGTTATTACAGTTAATTATAGTTAACTAAAACTGAAACTAAAACCAATCTTTACTTGAAATAAAATAAACTGAAATAAAATATGAAAAAACTATAGGCATGTAAAAAACACACACTTTCAAAAATAACTACAATTAAAATGAAAACAAAATATAAAAATAAAAACTAATTCAAGATATTAATAACAACTGCATTCCTTTTTCAACAATACTAAAATAACACCTGTTTAACAAATAAATGGCATGCTATTATCAAGCAGTATTGTGGGCAATTGTGTTTAAAACCAAGCTCCTTCCCAGCTCATGCAACTGTTTTCTTCTCCAGACACATTTAAATGCCACCCACTGAGATCTACAGGGGTTTGTCCCTTTAGAGCATTAAATCAAATGAACCACAGGCAACAAAGAGAGAGTAAAAAAAACAGAATCCAAAAACACTCACATTACGTTTATGCTGGACAGTACAAACATGATGATAAAAAGGATTTAAATGTAACTTTATAAAGTGTGGCAGAAGACACAATCTTAAATGGCTACATGCTACCAAATGGCAAAGACAGCTAATATTTCTCAAGGCGCATGTTAAAGAAATGTAAAGGAACATCTAGTGCAGCGCTCCAGTGTTTGTGCTGTGTCTGAGCATGACTGTGATGATCTAACTGGGCGCTGGTGTCATTCCTTCTGATGAGCTCTTGTGGACACATGGATACAGTCCTGAGGGAACAGAATCAGCACACTGGTTATTTACAGAGAGAGAAAGGGCACAATTCAGTTGTGCGGGAGTCTCAGTCAGATATCATTATCTGTTGACTTTTATTTCTTAAAAAGCACAAAGTATATACACCTCGTTTGGGGTTCGTAAGATTTTTTAAATGTTTGTGGAAGTGTTTTATGCTCACCAAGACCGCATTTATTTGATCAGAAATACAGTAATTATTAAATACAGTAAATAAAGTTTAATAAATAAAAATAAGTAAATACAGTTTTACAATTTTAAATAACTCTTTTCTATTCTGATATATTTTAAAATGTAATTTATTTCTGTCATGACAAAGTTGAATTTTCAACAGCCATTTCTCCAGTCTTCAGTATCACACGATCCTTCAGAAATCATTTTAAATTGCTGATTTGGTGTTTAAGAAACATTTCTTAGTATCATCATTGTAGGAAACTTGTTGTGTTTTGGCTAGTGGATTTTGCATACCTGAGCCACTCCCCGTGCATACGGGTATAAATAGGTGACAGGTGCATCAGATTTTTGCTTCGGAGCCGAGTGGGTGAATGATTTCTTCTCCACAAAGCCTTTTCGTTCACACTGGAAGAAAGAAGCTGTTCCTGGTTGGCGTGACGGCACAAACAGCTGTTGATTCAGCGATTCCCCTGGGTGCTTCAACTAAAACAGCAGTTTCTCATCACGGACGGCTCGCGTCTTTTTAAAGATGCAGTTCTGTCCGTGTTCTCTTGGTTGCGGTCGTTACCGGTCCTCTGTTGATGGCCACGAGCGTTGCCTTCAGTGTCTGGGCATCCAACACGCTGAATCTTCGTTCGTGGATGTCTCATGCGTTCATTGCGAGCGTATGAGCATGGCTTCGCTGCGATCTCACCTCTCTCCTCATGGGGAACGGAACAGCACCCTCTGTCTCTACCCGTCCCGGTTTCCCTGTCACGAGCAGGGGACCACCGGTTAGAGCTCTAGGAGATCTGAGGGTCACAGTGAGAGCTTCTCCGCCGGGCACATCCCCGCGGACCTCTCACTCCTCCCGCAGCGAATGCGGCGGTCTCGTACATCAACCGGCAGGGTGGTCTACGATCACATCGCATGTCACAGCTCGCCCGCTCTTGCTGGTTGCGCCTTACTGGCCCACCCGGACCTGGTTTTCGGAACTCATGGTCCTCATAGTGCTTTCTTTCCTGCAAGAAAGGTTGGCGTGTAGGCTGTCACCCTCCATCTTGAAAGTGTATGTGGCTGCTATCGCAGCACATCACGATGCAGTGGACGGGCGGTCCTTGGGAAAGCACGATCTCATCGTCAGGTTCCTGAGGGGTGCCAGAAGGTTGAATCCTCCTAGGCCACCCCTGGTGCCCTCCTGGGATCTCTCTACTGTCCTGGCTGGCCTTTACTTGTAGGTTTAAAATTCTACATGTCACATTTATTGTCCAACTACAAATATTTCAGCGAAATGTATATTTTAGTCAGAATTATTGCGCTCCTATTTAATTGAGATCTGTCTGTTTGGCGCGCTCGTCTGTGAAGTTTAGCGGAGAATCGCAAAGCAGAAGGCTCATGCACTTCTGACAGAAAAATGGAAATATTTCCATGGCTTTCTAACATTTACAGTTGGAGAATATACCTGTGAAATGTAAGTTATGCATTCAGGAAGACAGCACATCTCAAAAACATTAAACAGCGCGAGTAGCCTGTCTCTGTCAGCGGCACATGCAGCCTTTCTGTCAGAGCATGACGGGCCGAGCCGCTTAAACTAATATACGAAACGAAACTATAAACTATGTCTTACCAGTTTTAAAGGCCTTAATATGAAGCTTGTTCACATGTTTAGAACAAACTGGATTATGCACTTTCTCCGCAGCAGAAAATATCCATATATTGTAGAAACTCGATATACCGCCCAGACCTAATTAATATATATATATATATATATATATATATATTTATTATCAGCCCAAAAAATGACTGCATACCCACAGTGATTAGCAATAACAAGTAGCAAATCAATTATTCTGATATGTTCCATCCAAATTTCCTGATTCTATTTAATCTATTTAATTCTATTCTCTTTTTAAAAACATGAATGATTCCTGAACTGATTCATTATAATTCATAAAAAATAATGTGACCAAGGCAGTCAAAACTGAGAGGAAGTCTACAGCATAATTCAACATGTGTCACCCTGCCTGACACCAGCCACGTGTCAGGCATAAAAATATGCCTTATCAAAATTGTATAACTGCCCAAAACCCTCTTTTCTTTTTGTTCATAATTTAGTTATTCTGTTACATGACAAAGAGTTGAGTGCAATGATCTAATGTCTTAAGAAAATGTGCGTGAACTTGCCATCACAATGCTAGGCTGTTGTTCATGGTTGCCATGTTGTTGACATGCAGTTGCTAAGGTGGTTTTAGTCATATTGCCATTTGTTTGCTGTTATGGGTTGCTAGGCATTCCACCATCCATATATCCTGCTAAAAAGCCTTATTTTAAAAAGATGTGGTTCCTTTATATCATAGATTTATATTTTACTGGTAAAATATATTTTACTGCTCAGAGGGTTTGTGGAGGGGATTCTGTGCAAATGTGCTCAGACCTGATGCAACATCATGACATCACACACACACACACACACACAACTATGAAATCTAAAAGCTGAATATAATTGCAGTTCATGTCACAGTTCACTAGAATGAATGCTGGGAGACGGCCAGCACCGCGGGGCCACTATTGGTCCGACTACAAAACATGTATAAAGCACTGGCAACAGATGGCAGTAAAACATCATGAAGCTGCAGTTCTGCAGTACACATGCACACACACTGCTGCTTCTTTATTGGTGGACGTGAAAACAAAGGCAGAAATTAGAGAGGACTTTTACTTCATGCCACATCGCAAGTCCAACAGGAACAGCAATAATAACAAGAGGTATGACAGGTGATAATCGCACACAGAAACACCATCAACGCAATTCCCTGTTGGCCCACAGATAATGTAGAGAAAAATATGTTTATGCTAATTAAGGGCTGTTAAATAGATCTACAATTCTTGAATTCATTCATGTATTCACTTCAACCTCCTCTTTATCTGAATGAGAGCCATTAAGAGCCACAATTGATGCCACTCATTTATCATTTTTATCACATTGTCCACAACATGTCAATAGCTCAAACTGACTGCGTCATCATAAGCAACCTAAGATGAATGCGCAACTGAAGAGCTTTGTTCCCACATGCATGTTTTCTGAGAGGCGTGCTAACGCGTCAAAGGCCGGTGGCAGATAACGGCGCTTCCCTTGATCACCCCCACCGAGGGAGCCGATAAAGACAAACGCAGCCCCTCATAGACTCGCTCAACCAGCTTCACTGACTTTCTTGAATTAAAGTGTCAAGGCATTTTTTGCATAACAAGCTCACTCGAATGGCTTCAGTTATTTTGGGCAGCCTGTGTTCTTAGTCATGTCTCCAGCTGATCTTCCAGACCCAAATTACAGGCGCGCCCTACGGCTTTGAGACGCCGCTCCAGATGAGGTATTTTGAGAATAGTCTGACTACTTCCCTGATTAAAAATAACAATGCTTACAGCCTGCCAGACACAAACATTACTCTCAGAAAGCTGGCATATTTTACAAGCATGCATGCAAGTAAAATTTGAGGAGTAGCTGTATTGAAAATATGGCGATTACAGTGAGGTTCTTTTGAGGACTCCATGAAATTAAAAATTGCCAATCATTCCAATCCCCAATAGTGACCTGCGAAATGAACCTGCGAATGGTTATTTGGCCATATTAAGTAAGTACATGAGATGTGGCATTGGCCATAATCATGACATGCATGTATGAAGCATGAAGCAGTTAAGGACACATGTAAATTGCATGTATTTTCATATTAAATATTCATCATTCATTTTAAACACAGGTACCGAAAAAATTGTTTATATATAATGATGTTTTATTAACAAAGTTCGGCAAGGGCCAAATGAGCATTTTTCAGTTTTTCTTTTTTAATAAATCTGCAAAGATGTCAACAATTCTGTGTTTTTCTGTCAATATGGGGTGCTGTGTGTACATTAATGAGGAAAAAAAATTAACTTAAATGATTTTAGCAAATGGCTGCAATATAACAAAGAGTGAAAAATTTAAGGGGGTCTGAATACTTTCCGTACCCACTGTATATATATAGCAATTTTTATATATATAAAATATGTTTTTTGAATTATTACATTAATTCAGCAAAGATGCATTTAATTGAATGGAAAGTGGCAGTATCATGGTTGCCACAAAATATTAAGCAGCTCAACTGTTTTTACATTGATAATAAAAAAAAAAGATTCTTAGGCACCAAATATTAGAATGATTTCTCAAGGGTCATGTGACTGAATTAATCACTGCTAAAAATTCAGATTTGCCTTATAGGAATAAATTACATTTTAAAATATAAAAAAAGTGATATTTTTAATTGTAATAATATTTAATATAAGATAGATAGATAGATAGATAGATAGATAAGCACATTTTCCTGCCTGTGTTTTTGACATATTTCATATTTAAAGTAATTTCATGGCCTTAAATGTAATAATACAAGCAATGTAAAAAACAAATTCAACAACCCGAGGACAGAATATACAGCACCAAAATGGGGTCTCAGCAGTTACTGGGAAATAAATATTAAAGAAGCAAAAATATCTGCAGATCTAATGCATTGATCCACAGAGCAGCCGCATTAAGAATGCTTCCTTTTTTTCAAACAAACCCAGCAGTAGTTACCCAGGAATAAATGGCATACATTTAAATAATAATATGTGCTAGGGAATGCAAAGTTCATGTGTAATAAAGGACAGGACGCGATGCTGTGTAATGCAGCGTCTCACGCTTGTTGACCTTTGGCTTTGTGTGAACAGAAATGACTCACACACAGCAGACTTGGATAAAAGCCAATTACAGCAGAAGCATCTGACAATATATGCAGACATACATAGACACACAAACACTCGCAACAGACTTACCGGGTAAACAATGTCACCACCGCAAGCCTTTAACCTAATTTAACCTGTCTGCACTGCAGACCAGTACTACACCACATTAAGCAAACTCAGCATTGAAAATCCTCCAGCAATACATATGCAAGATCAACAGACCATATTAGAAGGGTAACCTTACATGCATTTTCGACTACGAACAGTATGTATTCAAAAAGAGCCAACAGCAATGTATACTGCTTATTTGCTATACATCCATCCGTAACAAGTCAAAAAAAAAAAGAATGAAAGACAGAAACGAGGAGAGGTGGGCTGGACCGCTTAGAAACAGCAGTCAAACTGCGTTCACAAAGTATGAATTAATAAGATCAACGTATGAATAAAAGATCGTTCTTCAAGTGAACTGAATACATCAAACATTCACAACAGAACATTATTCCCAGCCAGAAATGGGAGAGAGGGAGAGAGAAATGAGGTGTAAGTTCCAGACTTCTTTAAAACTCAGAGGCGTGCTTTGATGTCTGAAATCTAGATCAGCAGTTTAGGAAGACTGATCAAAAAGTTTGGACTAAAGTATTCCTTCCATCGTTTCTTGAAGCGATGCAGTGGTGGAATGTTGCGCAGTCGACCCATCCACTTGTCACTTGATATGAATTTATGTGAGCTGAGTAAGATCAGATAAGATAGAAATGTATTGATCCCTGAGGGGAAATTTGCTTGTCACAATGGCACAGTGTCACGCAGAACAGAACTGCGCATCATAGGCCAGTAAACACAAAAGGGCAAGAGAGAACAGAACAAAATGAACACCATAATAGAGTGAATCACTTGCAATACCTAAAATAAAAACATGCACACATAATAAACAGCACACAGGATGTAATCAGCACATGAGTGGCTAACAGCAGTTATTTTTGATCGATAGCTTCAAGTTAGAATTGTGTTATATTAATTATAAATTTTTCTTTTTCCTCTAGACTGTTATATGGCTGGTCGAATACATGCATGCAGTATGTACTCTCAGTACTCATACTATTTAGCATTATGTAGAATGTACTGTATACAGTGTTCTGTATAATAGAGCTCATGCATAAATGTAATATCGGATGACCTACTGCATTTGACAATGTGCAGGATAGAGCAGAGCTCACTGCGTGGGATACTGTATGTAACAAAGCAATGCACTCAACCTGACCTTCCGCTTGCATGGGGATGAATGAACCAGAAGTAAATCCAAGTGCAATTTTAACTGTTTTGATTTTTAACTGTACTGTATAACAGTACAGTACAGCTTCCCTAAAGTCTGACTTTTGAACTGAAAAAAATTCAATTCTGAATTTACTCAATTTACTCTGCAAGATCTGCTCTATCCTGAATATACTGTATATATATATATATATATATATATATACACACACACAAAATATCCAACATTTTTTCAAAAATAAATTTGAATAATGTTAAAATACATTTTGACATGAACAGTTGAATCTGTACATTCTAGCGAACTGTTTTCTTCAATCATAAATTCATAAATAGGCAATTCATTTATTAAACAATGAGTACGTTTACATGGACAACAATACTCAAAAATAGATTTTAATACTAAAAATAGATTTTAACATGATTAAGACAATACTCTGATTAAGAATCTGCCATGTAAACAGAGATTTTTAATTACATTAATCCGGCTAAAGTCATATTCGAATGGAAACAGAAATCGAATTAAGACATGTGGAGTATTCCTATTTTAGTCACATTATCGAAGTGCAGTATAGACATGTACACACCTTAATCACATTATTAGGACTTTTCACCACATTTTGCGACAGGATACACACACGGCAGTGTTCAACCGTTAGATGTTAGAACCCAAACAAAAGAGCATGGCTTCAACAACACTGTCGTCTGTTTGCACGTACAGCATGACAAATAATTAACTGCACTTGAAGCTTTCAGTAAATTAAAAATGAAACACCCAAAACTGTATATGGCACAATAACAAACACACACTATATGTCGGGTGGCGTCATTCTGGAGGGGATGTCGGGTGGCGTTGCTTAGTGACGTAATGACGTGCCATTAATCGATCTATGTACTATAACATGTAAAACAGGAACATGAAAGGAATATTCTAAAAGCAACTCATGTAAACACTCTAATCGTAATATTGTCTTATTCAGAATAAGGTAAATAATTAGATTACTGATGTCCATGTAAACGTAGTCATTGTGATCATTTTTATTTCAGCATGAGCTATTTGAGTACATCAAGTTAAAGTAAAAGAAAATGTTGCATTAGCAAGAAGCTGTAAAAAATGTTTTCGTATATTTTATTTCATTTAATTTCAAGTAAACTTTTTTATGGTTTTAGCTTTAGTTTAATTAACTATAATAACCATGATTAGTAGTATTATCTAATATTTATGGAATCATGCTTGCGGGTATTTCATACAAAAAATTAAATTAAACAAACAATAATAATATTAATACTATTACTACTACTACTGCTAATAATAATAAAAATAAAATAAAATAAATCAAAATAAAATGCATTGCAGTTATATGAATCATCATACCAATTTCTTTCGATCTGAATTTAATTCAACTTCAGCAGTTGAACTGGAATTTAACAGGCATGCTGAATGTATTTGTATTGCTTTTTTATTTATTCTAAAGTGTGATCCTAGCTGAATAAGTAATCCATAAGTAATGGTGCAACGTGACATGTTTCAGTTAACTGAGACAACTGACAAGGTTTTCAATCATTCTTCAACTGCTCAACAGCTGCTATAATTTGGTTGGCCTCATCTATAAACATTGACATATAAGTGCTGAAGGACTTTCGCCAAATAGACCTCTGACACAGACTTGAGCATCTCAAACTCCCCGTACTGCTCTCAGGTATATCATCAGGGGCCAATGATTCACATTACTTTCTCCAGTACCTGATTTTTCAAGTAACCCATTACACTGTGCAATGGAAAATCTGAGATGATGGGAATCCCCGCAAAGAGTTAGCTAATCAACAGCATCATTTAACATCAAGTCACACGAAGGAGAAACACTTAAAGTATGTGGACACCTGACCACTACATCCATATGTGACTGTGGAGCATTTTAAAATATATGGAGTTAGCCCTCCTTTTGCAGCTATAACAGCTTCCACTCTTCTGGGAAGGCTTTAAACTTGATGTTGGAACATGGCTGCAGGGATTTGCTCCCATTCAGACATACAAGGTCAGGCAGCCAGCATTCCAATTCACCCCAAAGGTGGTTTAGGTCTGGGCTTTATGCAGGGCAGTGGGCTTTATACCAGGCTAAGTAAATCATTTCTTTATGCACCTCGGGAGACTGTGAAGCTGAAACAAAAAAGGTACGGCCCATGTTTATAATGAGATTGCACGGCTATATGCTTGATTTTTTTGCAATAGCCAAACCCTTTAATTATAACAAGAGTCTAAGTACTTTGGCCATGAATGCACATGTAGAGCCCCCAAAATCACACCACATAAAACCGGCGACACATTTATGTTAATTAAAAAGAAATAATTAAATCATGTGCCACTCAGACCCTCTCCTCTAATGAAAGTTACCACACTCTTTCCAGCTGCATTAAAATTCTGCTTAAGTGCCACTTGGCTGACCTTGATCCAGTACCATGCAATGCCTGATCTCATCAGATCTTCACGGCTCTAGCAGACCCAGAGAGATGACCTCAAAATCAAGAGGCAGAATTGTTGATATCGACAAAGCCAGGTTTATTCTCACCGTCTGACAGGAGGAGGAGATTAGACCCTCATGTCAGTGCTCGGGGGTCGGGGACAGGGTGCATACTGTATATGGAGGTGACGATAGCAGGATATTATGATTAGCATCAACCAAAAGACGAAGATGTTAATATCAGATGATTAAAAGGGTAGTTCCATCAAAAATTAAAATTTGCTTGAAATTTACTCGCTCTCAGGCCATCCAAGATGTAGATGAGATCAGAACAGATTGGCATTACATCACTTGCTCCCCAATGGAGCTTCTGCAGTGAATGGGTGCCGTCAGAATCAGAATCCAAACAGCTGATAAAAACATCACAATAATCCACAAGTAATCCACACAACTCCAGTCCATCAATGAACATCTTGTGAAGTGAAAAACTATGTAATTGCAAGACACAAATACATCATTAAAGTTTTTAATTTTAAACCATCACTTCTAGCCAAAATACCAATCCATAATGCTTTCTCCATTGAAAAAGTCTATCCCCTGTTGTCCTCTCACATCAAAATCCACTGACATATTTGTTTAAAACGGTTTTGGACTGTTCTCATGTCTAAACAGTGCTTAATCTGTGGATATTTCTCTCCTGATTCAAATGACTTTTCTCACTGGAGAAAGCAATATAATGAAGAGGGCTCATATTTTATCTGGAAGCAACTGTTTAAGTTAAAAGATGGATTTGTTTATTAAAAACATGCAGCTTGTGGATTACTTAAATTACTTGTGGATTACTGAGATGTTTTCCTCAGCTGTTTGAACTCTCATTCTGATGGCACCCATTCACTGCAGTGTGATGTAATGCTAAATTTCTCCAAGTATGCTGATGAAACAAACTCATCTACGTATTGGATGGCATGAGAGTGAGTACATTTTCATTGTTGGCTTTAAGCTTTGCATAAAGGGGTAAATACAGCTAAATCAAATATAAAACAACTTCCTATATAAGTGACTCAATATAGAGTACAATATTAATCTTTTATCCTGCATATTGACTTTAGGTGAAATTTTTATTTTTTAAAAATTTTACTTATATGAATTTCACTCATGAACGTACACAGATGTACTGAGAGATGCAAACAAACAGTAACAGACAGTTTGTTGGGTTTCGTTTCTATTTTTCAGCTCTTATTTTTACAGATTGAACATCGGAATACTTAATAAGTGACGTACAGTAATCAAATGGCAGTTGGCATTGGTCTGTGTCTATCAGTGCAGCATGAATTGGCCTTGAAATTGACAACAGGTGAATAAAATGCACTCTCCCGGTTGCCTTCAGCATGAGTTGTTGGGTACAGCAGGGTGCATGTTTATTTGTTTGCAATGATGTCTTTAACTTACTGTAATCTTAATGCTATTTAATTTACAATACTGCACTCCTTTTAAAAGGTTTTAGCTGCTGGTGCACATTGGCTAATTCAAGACACAGTCTTCTACTCACTGCTTCAGACACCATGCTGTGTCAAATGCTGCTTTAATTTTTAACTAGAGATGGATTTCTTTTTATCCTGTTGAACTTGTTGTTGAACCTCACGGCTTTTAAAGAGGTTTTATATAAATGCACAATTTTGATACTTAAGACACTTTTTTTTTTACTGTTATCACATGTTGCCTGTGGAACTGACTTGTCTTGTATTTTATTTGCCTTTGTGCCTGTGCTTAGCATCATTCTTTTTTTATTCTTATAAAATAACCTGGGATCAGTATTTACTCACCATTATGTAATTCCAAAGCTGTATGACTATGTTTCTTCGAAGGAACAGAAAAGATGATATTTTGAATAATTTAAACTTTTTTTTCCCAATAAAGGCCAGCAACATTGGATCCCATAGAATTTCATTTTCTGGGGAAAAAAATCTAAATATTTTTTGTGCTTCACAGAGAAAGTAAGTCATACAGGTTTGGAACAACATGAGTGTGAATAAATGATGACAAAACTTTCTTTCTTTTTTTGGAACTATCCCTGTAATTGTAACTGATGCTCCTGCTCTAGGATATGTCAAATCAACTTAATACTTCAATTTCTCATTCTACCATTTGAATCAGGTATTTCTAAAGGATTTCATGCACAATTTTTACAGTATCTCACATCATCATTCAAAATCTTATTGGACATGGATGTGCCAATGTCAAAGGAATGACTCATTCTTTGGAATATTGAGAACAAAGAAAGCAGACATTCAGAAAAGTGCAGATGGCACATCTGACAATATCTCCATTCCATCAGCCAGAGTATTTCCTCAGATGAGTGACAGAAGGAGAGAAACCTTCTCCAAGTCCTAAGAGATGAGACCACTGAGTCAAACAAGACAGCAGGAATATCTAGAGACAACTGATACAGGCTGTCGGATTGTTAAGTTAGAAGTACTTGGGATCTAAACACATCCCCCTATGGGAGAAAAGCTGTTCAAGAAACCCATCAAATATACAAGTGAAATCTGAACCCTAATGGCCGAGGACTGCTATATGCATCCGCAAAATAGCCTTACAGCTAAGATATATATAAAAAAAAATGTATGCAATAAAATGTTGCTTAACTGCTCTCTGACCACAATTACATCTGGAGAGATTTCATTGAACTACATGCTTTACATACATCCAGGGGTGAGCTAAAATGTAATTGAATAAATGCATAAATTAAACATAAATGTAGACATAGGTTCATAAACATGAAAAATGCATTACTATCATTTGAATACAAATCAGTTATACTTTTTGTAGAACAAGTAATACATTTCAGGTTACAGTAAGTCTAAGCAGGGCTATCAATCAATTAAAAATTAATTGATTATAGTATTCTATCTGCAATAGTTTTAAACTATTGGCCTACTGTAGAATTTTGATGCTCGTTCAAGGTCATGAGTGGGTTTATTTTTTCCAACACAATTTTTAAAAAATAATTAACTGCACTAACATGATAAATTGAAAGTCCTAATTATAATATTCTATAATTCACTTACATAATTTAATGCAGTAATAGCAATAGATATGCTAATAGTGAATAAATGCAATTCTATTACCAGCCTCTTGACATTCAAGCCTTTTGAATTCTTATGCAAAAGCCTTTAGCAATACATTCAAGCACGGTCATATTTAGTAAATATATAATGGAAAACACAACAGTGCGATA
>NW_015661869.1:420219-421271 GCF_001515625.1 Sinocyclocheilus rhinocerous | reverse complement strand
AATGTTCAGAGAACATTAAAAAGTAACATTCCTATAATGTTTAGACATGTAAAAAATGGAATGTTGCTTTAATATTCGCATAACCAAGACAAACGTTTTAACAAGTCTGAGAAATAATTTCATAACCTGATTGTAACGTTACCAAAACGTTGTTAGAACATAGTTTTATTAGCTCACTTAATATTTATGCCTTAATTTAATATTTATGTATTTGAATAACATATAAATATGATGCATATTTGTCAGTCAAATGAAACAGGTCAGATTTCTGTAATAGTGCTAATAAACGGACAACCAGTGTGTGTGTGTGTGTGTGTGTGTGTGTGTGTCTGTCTGTGTGTGTGTGTGTGTGTGTGTGTGTGTGTGTGTGCGTGTGTGCGTGCGTGTGTGCGTGCATGTGTGCGTGCGTGTGTGCCTGCGTGTGTGTGTGTGTGTGTGTCTGAGTGAATATTGATTTGTGCTGATGAAGGTTTGCAGTGTGTCAGATCTCAGATCTCTTTCAGCTTCTTCTGTAGGCAGAGAAACATTCTGGGCTGCTGGATATAAACATGCACAGATCTGACAGCATATTGTGTGATTAATGTACATTAAAAAACACATCGAGCTCATAATCATCAACTTTGTTTTTATCAATGTTATGTGGATATAAAGATTCAATTCACTTGGGTTTATATGATCACTTCTTTATCTTAAACAAAAAGCATATTTGGGGGTCAATACACATCCAGGCCCAAAATCAAATTGTATTGTATGTATTACTAAAATAGTACTAGAGTACTAAAATTAAGTAAAACTGAAATAAAAATAAATTAAAGCTAATTTATTTAATATTCAAAAATACACAACAAAATTATTAATATATATATACATATATGTGTGTGTGTGTGTGTGATAGTATTTATTAATATTTTGAATGAGCTCTTATTTTTATATTTCAGCTTTAATTTTAAGTATTTGTAAGTGTGTTATGTGCTTTTGTCATATTTATTTTTTAAATATTTCTATTTAGTTTATTTTTTCTTTTGGTTTTAGTTTTAGTAATTTTAATACTT